>NC_045435.1:8640692-8686980 GCF_002776525.5 Piliocolobus tephrosceles | reverse complement strand
TATCTATCTATCTATCTATCTATCTATCTATCTATCTATCTATCTATCTATCTATCTATCTAATCTATCCAACCATCCATCCTATTGGTCTGTATCTTTGAAGAACCCTGACCAATATAGATTTGTACAAGCTTAACATGTTTGAGGTGCAGTAAAAAGATGAGTGTAGCTGAAGCATAATTGTCAAGGGAAGACTGGTAGAGGATGATGCTGGAAAAGAAGCCGGGGGCTTGATAATATAGGACTTACTGTCCTAGACCAATAAGAGTTTTAAGTTTTATTTTAATTATGATGAAATAACACTGAAGAATTTAAAGCAGGGATTTACATGATCATATATATACACACACATACATATATGTGTATATATGTGTATATATGCATGTGTGTATATATACATGTATGTGTATATATATAAAGATACACATGTATGTGTGTATATATATACATGTATGTGTATGTGTATATATATCTTCCAATTTACATTAGAAATAACCAAAAGATATTTACTAATAAGTCTAACAAAATATTTGCAAGACTGTTATGGAAAATACTTCAAAAATATATATGCATATATATACATATACATACATATATACATATGTATACATATGTACATATACATATACATACATACATATAATCTCTCTCTCTCTCTGTCTCTCTCTCTTAAGAAAGCATGGTGGTTCCTGTGTGGGAAATAGATCAGAGAAGACCAAGAATAGAAGCTGAAAATCTAGTGAGGAAATTCTTAGAGTAGTCTAGGTGAGTGATGACGACAACTTGGCCTTTAATGGCCAAGACTGTACAAGGTGGACAGAGTCATTGTTTTGTTTTGAAGGTAGAATCAGTAGATTTGTTGTTAATTATCAATGCGAGGTCAGAAAAATATGAGAAGAGTAACTCCTGGGTTTTTTACTTTAAAGCTGGATGGATGGTGATATCACTTTCTGAGATCATAGAGTGGGAAAAATTAAATTAGATGCTAATGAACATCTAAAAAAGATGTCAGTTAGGCAATTGGATACACAACTCAGGAGTCTTGAGAAGTCATTAGCATTGGAGATTTAAATTTTGGAATTTAGGCATACTGGAGGGGCCGATGTGTGGCCAAAGTATGGGACCCGTGCACAGTCCCTGAGACTCTAGTGCTTAAAGGATTACCAGAGAAGGAGAAACTAGCAAAGAATAAAGAGAAGAATAGCCATTGCTCTAATCATCAATTATCCAATTATCATATTGGACTCCAATGTTGTGATGCTCTCAGAAGCTATTGTAACATAAAAAGGAATGTTTATCCTTTTGTGTCTTTGGCAACTGATTTTAGACAGCTACACCTTTCTCTGACTGCTATTCCTCATTCAAGATGTTAGTATTTAATTTGGTGCTTATAATTTACACTGTATCAATAGATTAAATTTGTCTTCTTGTTGAAATAGAGTGAAAAAGCTTAATTAGACAAATATGCCCACTATTACCACTTCTATTCAACATTGTGCAATGGTTCCAGTTAATGTAATAATACAGGAAAATAAATAAAAGAAGAATTACGTAAAATCTTATAAGACTTGGAAAGGAAGTAATAAAACTACTAGTATTTGCAAATACTGCTATTGAGTCTAACAATGTGTTAATTATGTGCTGTATTCTATTTAGATATTTGTATCTATCTAAATAGATAGTTGTATCAATCTAAATAGTTGCATCTATCTAAATAGACTATACCACATAATTACACATTGTTAGACTCAATAGCAGAATTTAAGAGTATTGGACATAGAGAAATATACAAATGGAAATATATTTTAAAATGTAGAAATAATTTATATTAGAAATAACAAAAATGTATTTAGTAATACATCTAACAAAATATTTGCAAGACTCTTATGGAAAATACTTCAAAATATGTAAAGACATCAGTCCTCCTCAAAGTGGTTCATAGATCCCATGTAATTCTACTCAAAACTCAACTAATTGTTTCGAGAAACTTGATTATCTAGTTCTAAAATATATAAGGAGGAGATGCCCAGTATAGCCAAGCCTTTCCTAAAGAAATAGAATAAGTGGGGAGATCTGTGCTACTAGACATTACTATTTATTTTAAAGGTATAGGAATTAAGAGAGTATATTCTTGAGCAAGGATGAACATATTGACTTGAACAGACTAGCGAACCCAGAAACAGATCCAGTGCATATGAAAAACTGATATATGATAGAAATGACATTATATATCATTGGGAAAATGATGAAATATTACATATGGAAAAAATGAAACTGGATTATTTTCTCACACAAAGCACAGAATTCAATTTGTGAGGGGTTAAAAAAGTTAGATATGAAATGCAAAACTTTAAATTGTTTAGAAGTGTAAGAGAATGTCTTTATAGCATTGGTATAGGAAAAGATTTCTTGAATGTGATACAAAACTACTAGCAACAAAAAATAGAAGAAGAAAACATTGAAATTATTTAAGACCTTCTGTGCATCAGGAGGCACAGCAAAAATACGGCCCATAAAGACAGCAAAAATATGGGCCATCAACTTGGAGAACAAATTTGTACCATATGACATGTAAAACATTGCACTGCCAAGAAAGTGGCATTACACAACTTCAAGGTGGACAATTGCGTTCTATTCTAAGTAAATAGCAGCCTTTGGATTTGAGTATGTGCTTCCTGAAATTATACAACATGGTGACATTGTCTAAAATATATAAAGAACTCTTATGAATAATAAAAAGACAGCCAAATAGAACAAATGCAAAAGACGTGAACAGACGTTACACAAAAGAGCAAATGCAAATGGTTTATACATATAACAAGATGCTCATGCTCATTAGTAATTAGGAAAATAAATTATAGTCACAAAAATATTAATTTATACTGGTCCAGTTGGCAAATTTAAGCAGACTGATAGTACTAAGAGTTGGCAAGGATACAGATCAGTTGGATTATAAACCACTGCAGGAATAATCATTTTGAAAAATGACTTGTTATTATCCAGTACAGGTGGATGTGCTCATTCTACAACCAGCATCCTAAGCTGTAGAGTCATTCTTGAATATATAGCTCATGGGACACATATTTGAAAACAAATATTCATTGCAATAGAATAGATTGTAGTATAGACTCAGTGGTGGAAAAAATAGATAACTTACATTTATATGCAATAAAAGTGAAAGAATCCTAAAAACATAATGTTGGGGGGAAGTCAAGAGGACCTCATATCATTTACTGTTATTTAAAAAAGTAAAATAACATGAAAAACCCTACAAAATGTGTTTTTACATACATATGTATGTGGTAAAATGATTAAAAATAAAATAAATTTCAGGATAATGATTAGCTTTAGTAGGAGTGGGGAGGTCAGGCCAGGGGATTAAATCAGAAGGTGTCCAGAGGTGGTTTCAACTATATTAGGACAGTTCTAGTTCTTAATTCAGATAGACGGTTAACACAGAATTGTTCTGTAATTCTTTAACTTACTAATTATATCTATTTGCGTGAGTTTAAAATTAGATAATAAAAGCTTAGGCCAGGCATGGTGGCTCATGCCTATAATCCCAGCACTTTGGGAGTCCGAGGTAAGCTACTCCAACAAGTGTCATTAACATTCATGTGGGTAGTAAGTGATAGTAAAATGCTGCTACTACTATCACTACTACTGTTACTATTGCCACCACTATCAAACATAGAGAGGGCACACCATAGGCTGGGTAGAAGCACATGTGCATTTATGCCTAACAGCTCACCTAACTTTCACAACAACCATATCAGGTAGGTGCTTTATGTTATCCTTATTTTCCTGATAAGAACATTTAGGCATGAAGAAGTTAAGTAACCTGACCAAGGTTATACAGATAGTAGGAGATGGACCTAGGTTATATGTTAGATAATCTGGCTCCAGAGCAAATTTAAGCAAATTTAAACACTCCAGGAGGTAGAGCTCAGGAGTAGAGCTCAGTGGTAGAGCATTTGACTGCAAATGTAAATACTCTGTTACCCATCACATTAATAAGGTTGATTTCATTTTCTTGAAGTGACAGCATCATCTAAAAGGCCAAGAGTGCCAGACTCCTACTACACTGGGATTGGCCTGTCCTAAAACATGAGTATGTGTATGTATACATATGCATATATGTCTCTGTATACATGTATGTAGCTTATTTTCAAACAAAGGAGACTGAGAGTTTGAGCTATTGAGGAATAAGGGTCCTGCTAAATGTAAAGTTCTTACATGAGAGACTTTTGTCTAACCATCTTACACCCATCCGCTAGACTTGCCTGTGTCCAAGAGGGAAGCAGTGACTACAGGAACCATACTTTTGGGGTTTATAAAATTTTTGGACTATGGGAATACAGCAAATATTATACTGTATATGTCTATTGATCAAATTTCAGCTGTTTGACTTTCAAACCTTTCTCAGGAATATGTCATTTAGGAAAGTGGGGACATTTCTATTAAAAAATGTAAAAATCTCTGAGTCCGACACAATTGAATAAAAATACCCTATTTTACAGGTCAATATGAAAAGTCTCTTCAGTAAAAGAATCTGGTAAATGTATGAATCTAACAAATAACTAAGTCTAAAAATGTCTTTGCATTTGAAAAGTAAAATATATGATACACATACTCTGGAGCATGGAAATGCATGTTTTCCTAAAATTCTCCTGCAGAATTTCCTATGAGCTGGCTCCGCAAAGTGTAAAATAACCCATTTTCTTTCCTTGTCTGTGGTGCCTTAGTAATCCACAATAAAATACATTCAGCCTCAGGGCAGAAATGATCTTCTGAACTTTCCAAACCTCTCCAGAGATTTGGCTGAAATCACAACCTGTCACAAAAAAGAAAGGTATTCTTCTCATTTGAGAGGAATTTAAATTTCATTTTTAAAAATTGGGTCCTACCTAAACAGTCTGTGGTCTGAGATTTTTCCTTGTGGTACACGCTGCTCTTAAAAATGGCTCAATTTTATTATATGTAAAAAACAATTGTCCAAGGAAAATAATAAATATATTCTAATTTTGCACTTGTGGAATCATTCCACTGGAAAAAATTATGCAAAACCCTGGGACAGGTATCCAAAAACAGCTGGAAGTCCAGAGCAATGGGGAAGGCATTCAGCCTGGATATTTTGTCTGCAGAATCTGAATTTCTTTAATGTTATTCCTTCTAAGTTTTGTTAGAGTCATCTCTGCTTTCTCTAACCTTTCCTTGGTTAGGAAACTGTTTAAAATTTAGTTAAGAGTTACTTTCCTAAGCCTGCTCTGTAGAGTCTTGAGTAATTGACATGGAACAATTCTTTTTGCTCACTTACCTAGATATTTGGCCAATACTCTACTTCAGTTGTTCTTAATCTTTATAGGGCTACAAACTTCAAATACATGAAGAACACTGGGATTCATCTCCCCAGGAAATGTTTTATAGGTGCATGTAATTTAAAGGCTATTGTGTGCTTCAAATAAGGCTTCTATTTCTACATGGAGGGCTGAGTTGAGAAATGGATTGTGAGTCTATAGTACATTTGTGGTTTCTGTATCAGCAGCCCTCCTTCTCTGTCTCTCTCTTTTTTTTTTTTTCTCCTGGCATTTCCTAGGTGTGCTGGTCATCAATTTATTGTCTCTCAGATCCACATTCATCCCTCTTTGCACTGCTTTGTGCTTTTATAGCTAGACTCCATACGGTTTCTTTGCCGGCTGGCTCCACGTTAGGCTTTATCAATAGAGGAGGCTGGAGAAACACTTTAAAACGTAGCAGGAGAAGGGACTTCTTTTTCTGCTTCTAGTGTGCTTTATCTTTTCTTCTCACTGCATAGTTGACAGTAGTGTTTGGGAGGCCCAGTGGCACTCATTCTGCAGTGAATTTTTCTGTCCCCCAACAGATAGCTTCCTGCAAACCAGGTCCAGTGTGCTGGCACCCCAGCAAACTTCGGCTTGCTCCAGCAGACCACAGCTACACCCTCTTGCACAAAGTCTGACTTACAGCCTTGGGTGTCTGGAGTCCTTCTGTGGGTTTTCAGTTTGCTCCTTTAATGCTCTCCCTCTGTCCTAGATGTAGCAGTTTAGCATTTGTTCATTCTGCATCCTTTAGAGTCCTCTTTATCCCTTCCAGTGATCACCTTTTATTAGTTAATAATTCATTATATTTTCCCTGTTCAAATTACTAGTGTAGTTTTCATCTTCTGACTGAGCCATGGCATTTAATTTCTTCAATTGCTATTTTGAAACATTATCGTTTGGGTTACTAGTATCATATATCTCCCCCATCCTCACGCTCTTCAAAATAAACTTTGGGAGCAGTTTGTGATAGGTATTGATATCTAATTTCCTTCTGCTTTGAGGTACCTAGAAGAATTCCCTTGAAATTAGGCATACCACTGGAAGCGTTTCATGTCATTTCAACTGATTTTCAATAACAAAAAAATTGTCAGAAGTCATAATTAAACGCTTGCAAAATAAGTTTCCAGAGACACAGGACTGGCATTTGTTACGGTAATTAGATGGCTGTTGTTTATCAATAATTGCTTTAATGAAAGAAAATGTTCATGTTTCAATTTTTAAACTAGTCAATCATTGTAATTATATAATTGACCCAGCTGATAAAAAGGAAATTACTCTGTTGATTAAAAAAGAAAACATTCCCTGACTTGGCATAATTGAAAATCTTGGGTTTGGGAGTCGGGGTAGGAGTATTTTCCCAGGGAAGTAATTGTGAAATACTTGGGATTTGTTTTTATGAAGGAATATGGAGGAAGCTGCTGCACTCTTATTTCTAAGGAACCTTCACAATGTGCAGAGGGTGGGATTCATGTCATCATTTGTTTCTCATCAAATCTGTTTCACTTAACCTTCTGTGTTAGGTAAAAGGTATTTGCAAAACACTACCTAAAAAGAGAGACTTGCCTACTCTACCCCTACATTTTCTCCCTCCTGGAGAAGATAAAGGCAGACTGTAGAGAAGGCTTGGAAGTGATTGCTTAAACAAGAGCACGTAATGGTAGATATAGAACAGAGTTCAGGTGAGCACCAAGTTCTCACACATGGAGCAGGTTTGCCTCACACCTGTGCAGGGAGAGCAATGCTTGTTAACCATATTAGGGTTAACCTTCTTCTACTCCTTCCGTTAACTCAGCTTAGGTCATTATCTCTATTTACTAGGGATCTGTGCACATGATACACACACTTCACAGGTATTACGTAAAAGAAAACAGAGACTTAGTCTCAACTCCATCACAGATTTACTAATTCACGCAACAAATATTTATTGAAGTCTAATATGTACTAGACACCATGCCATGCACTGGGGATATTATGCTAAACAGGACAGACGCAGAAAAACAGTTAACAAGGGGGAGGGAGTCACACTCAAACTCAATAAATAGACAAGGAAAATAATTACAAATGTAGATAATATCGACAAACTAAGATGCTGAGCTAGAAAACACTAGAGAGAGGAGCAATGGTTTGGGGTAGAAACATCAGGAAAGCTTATCTATGGAGGTGACATTTTAGGTCATGTGTTAGCTGAAATTCCAGGGATGAGGGGATAATCATGGGAATACTGTGTGGAAGAGTGAGTCAGGTAGAGGAAGGGATATGTAAAAACACCTTCCAAGGTAGGAAAGATCTCGGTGAGTTCTTGAAGCTGAAACAGGCCAGTGTAGCTGGGGCACAATGAGCGAGGGGAAAGCATGACAGAGAGAAGTGAGATTGGAGCAGGATGTGGGGGTGCTGGGGGTATCCTATAGGGCCTTGTAGGTTCTTCCCTTGCATTTTATTTAAATGCAACAGGAAATCATTGAGGGCTTGGTTTAACATAATACGACTTCTGTTTTAAATTTATTATTTCTTCTGTCTGGGGAATGGACTGGAAGGAGACACAAATGGAGAAATGTAGAACTGTAAGAAACCTGCTGTGTCAAACAGATTGAAGATGATGTTGGCCTGCAGCAGGAGGGAGGAAGTGGAGATGAATAGAGGTGGATAGATACTTGTTAGGAAAAGACTTTATTATTATTATTATTATTTTATTATACTTTAAGTTCTAGGGTACATGTGCCTAACGTGCAGGTTTATTACATATGTATACTTGTGACATGTTGGTGTGATGCACCCATCAACTCATCAGCACCCATCAATTCGTCATTTATATCATGTATAACTCCCCAATGCATTCCCTCCCCCCTCCCCCCTCCCCAAGATAGGCCCCGGTGTGTGATGTTCCCCTTCCCGAGTCCAAGTGAGCTCATTGTTCAGTTCCCACCTATGAGTGAGAACATGCGGTGTTTGGTTTTCTCTTCTTGTGATAGTTTGCTAAGAATGATAGTTTCCAGCTGCATCCATGTCCCTACAAAGGACGCAAACTCATCCTTTTTAATGGCTGCATAGTATTCCATGGTGTATATGTGCCACATTTCCTTAATCCAGTCTGTCACTGATGGACATTTGGGTTGATTCCAAGTCTTTGCTATTGTGAATAGTGCTGCAATAAACATACGTGTGCATGTGTCTTTCTATTAGAATAATTTATATTCCTTTGGGTATATACCCAGTAGTGGGATGGCTGGGTCATATGGTACATCTAGTTCTAGATCCTTGAGGAATCGCCATACTGTTTTCCATAATGGTTGAACTAGTTTACAATCCCACCAACAGTGTAAAAGTGTCCCTATTTCTCCACATCCTCTCCAACACCTGTTGTTTCCTGATTTTTTAATGATTGCCATTCTAACTGGTGTGAGATGGTATCTCATTGTGGTTTTGATTTGCATTTCTCTGATGGCGAGTGGTGATGAGCATTTTTTCATGTGTCTGTTGGCTGTATGAATGTCTTTTTTTGAGAAATGTCTGTTCATATCCTTTCCCCACTTTTGGATGGGGTTGTTTGTTTTTTTCTTGTAAATTTGTTTGAGTTCTTTGTAGATTCTGGATATTAGCCCTTTGTCAGATGAGTAGATTGCAAAAATTTTCTCCCATTCTGTAGGTTGCCTGTTCACTCTGATGGTAGTTTCTTTTGCTGTGCAGAAGCTCTTTAGTTTAATGAGATCCCATTTGTCAATTTTGGCTTTTGCTGCCGTTGCTTTTGGTGTTTTAGACATGAAGTCCTTGCCCATGCCTATGTCCTGAATGGTACTACCTAGATTTTCTTCTAGGGTTTTTATGATATTAGGTCTAACATTTAAGTCTCTAATCCATCTTGAATTAATCTTCGTATAAGGAGTAAGGAAAGGATCCAGTTTCAGCTTTCTACTTATGGCTAGCCAATTTTCCCAGCACCATTTATTAAATAGGGAATCCTTTCCCCATTTCTTGTTTCTCTGAGGTTTGTCAAAGATCAGATGGCTGTAGATGTGTGGCATTATTTCTTTTAGATGGAATCTTGCTCTGTTGCCCAGGCTGGAGTGCAGGGGCACGATCTTCGCTCACTGCAACCTCTGCTTCCCAGGTTCAAGTGATTGGCTCACTGCAACCTCTGCCTCCCAGGTTCAAGTGATTTTTCTGCCCCCTGAGTAGCTGGGACTACAGGCAAGTGCCACCACACCCAGCTAATTTTTGTACTTTTTAAAGTAGAGTTGGTGTTTCACCATATTGGCCAGGCTGGTCTCGAACTCCTGACCTTGTAATCCAACTACCTTGGCCTCCCAAAGTGCTGGGATTACAGGTGTGAGCCACCATGCCTGGCTTGGATATGTCTTTATCAGCAGCGTGAAAAAGGACTAATACAGGCAGCCATTAAACCTCACTAGATTTCAGTGGCTTCATAAGAAAATGACGAGGTTTGGATTAAATAATCTTTAAGGCTGCTTCTGATTCTAGCATTCTATGATCACAAGGTATTTGCTTTTTAGTTAATTCAAGTCGTTCTTAAGAAAAATGAATATATTATCCCAAAGGTAGATATCCCTGAAATTGTGTCTTAAAGCCATTGATTTCGGATATTTGCTCTTTTTAGTCAGTAGGTCTTTATTTCTTTTTAAAAATAATGTTTCTTCTCTTCTAACCTGTTCTACCCTTCAGGGTAGACCTTAGGAGTCGTGTTCACCTTGTACTTTAAAAGAGAGCCAAACTTATTATTATTATTTTTTTTTTGCCAAACTTATTTGGTAAAGAACGTCTAATTATACACCTAATATAATCAGAAGAATCTAGTGTTAATATATTGCCCACAACATCCAGAATTTTTACGTTCTATGCTGGTTTGAGAGATTGGTTTTTGCTAAGTATTTTCCAACATCTCATTGCTCTTAATTGAACCCTGAAGGCTTTTCTTGGCAACTGATTTCAGCCCTCACTGTCTGGGAAGGCCCTGATGTGGGCAGAAGCAGTGTGTTATAGGATCCTTCATTTCAGGTTACCCCTGATTTTCCTCTCCAGGCTCTGCTTAGTCAAAAAGAGACCATCTCCTGCAGCTTGATTGATGCCCAAGAAGGATTTTCCAAGACAGAGATTGGTGGTGCCTAGGGTTTAAAACAAACCCCACAATGGGTGCCAGGGAATGTGGTTTTGGGACCGAGATTCTACATTCACATCTCCCTATTCCTTGTGGAGTCATTTCTTTTCCTGTTTAGTGTATGAAAGAACTTGGCCAACAAAATTAAGCAAATTAGTGATTGATGATATTTTTCCTCTATTGAAATCCATTACTATTAAGATTTGCAAGTAGATGGTTTGAAAATTCTTCAAAGGTCTGAATGACGAGAAAGTTTAGCTTCTGCTGTCTTTGTGCTTCTCTCTCATTGGGCCAGAAGTAGCTTTTTAAAAATGAAAGCAAGTTTATGGAAAGATGAGAGGCTTTACTTTGTATATTTGCTTATATAGAAACATGTTATGGACTAATTACTTTTGATCATGTTGCTGGCTAAATATCAGAACATGGCCTAGGCTATCATAAAAAATAAAAGGATCTCAGAACCTTTTATTGGCATGAATAGTGTGTGATATCTGGTTGGAATAGTCAGGCTTCTCTGGAGATACAGAACCAGTAGTATATTGATACAGAATCAACAGGGTATCTCATTATATATATTACAAAATATTGGTTCTTGTGATTATAGAGGCTGAGAAATTCTACAATCTGTGATCTGTAAGCTGGAGGCCCAGGAAAGACAGTGGAGTAGTTGGAAGGCCTGAGAAATGGGGAGATTTTGGTACAGATTCCAGTGTCAGTCTGAAGACCTGAGAACAAGGAGAGTTAAAGGCAGGAGAAGATCAATTCCCCAGCTCAAGTAGTCAGGCAGTGTCAGCAAATTCTCACTTCCACCGTTTTGTTCTCTTCAGGCCTTCCCACTACGTTGGGAAGGGCAATCTGCTTTATTTAGCCGATTTATTCTGACACTAATCTCTTCCAGAAATACCCTCAGACACACTCAGAAATACTGTTTAATCAAGTATCTGGGTATCCTGTGATTCAGTAAGGGTAACACATACAATTAACTATCACACTGGTAAAATGATTTCATATTTCATTAGGAGAAATCCTATTATTAACAAATACTAGTGTTAACAATTATTTG
The DNA here is from genome assembly GCF_002776525.5 of Piliocolobus tephrosceles. Classification (NCBI taxonomy): domain Eukaryota; kingdom Metazoa; phylum Chordata; class Mammalia; order Primates; family Cercopithecidae; genus Piliocolobus; species Piliocolobus tephrosceles. The sequence continues at coordinate 8,675,468 of NC_045435.1, read as the reverse complement.
TTGAAGAAATTGGAGTTCTTTGGGTTCTTTATCACAATTGAGTTGGGTCTACATTCTATCAGGTGACATGACTATGGCTATATGATTAGTTTACTATGTAAGGCTTCTCGCTCATGGATACCTTGGCCTCTGCTTGCTTGTCCTCTATTGCCCAATGCTGTTACCCAGTGCCGGCTGCAATATAAAATAGTTTAAACTTTAAAAACAAATCCCAAAATATATGTAGTGATCAACATTTTTATAAAAATAACATACTTGTAGAAAATTGGAACTTAGAAGAGCAGAGGAAAATTATGCTTATTCCTACTACCTATTAACAATCAATACTAACAGTTTGTTTATTTCCAGCCAGTCTTTTTTCTGTACATTGTGAATTATGATTGTCACTCTATTGTACATAAAATTTTGTATTTGCCTTTTCTCATTTGACATAATAGTTTAAGCATCTGTCCATGTTGTATAACCTGTTTATAAGCATAATTGAAATTTTAAATAATGGCTACTTAACAATGTGTAATATGGAATTTGTATATTAATAAACTTTTTTATATTTCAGTTGTTCACACATACTCCTTACTATGTTTTACACATCTTTATAGTATAACCATATTTCCTAAAACTTTTTTAGGTGAGACACCTAGAATTTCACTGATTCTTGAAGCTATCATTGAGCAATAAAGCCAAAAAGAACCTCAGAAACTATCTCAAGTAACCTTATCACTTTATAAATAAAATGTGTGAGAGCTAGGATTTTTTGAGCATATTTTTCTGAGAAGAATTTTAAGAGCATATTTTTCTTTCTTTAATTCTGATTTGAGGTTATTGTACTTGTGCACTGAAAGAAGTAGAGGGGGGAGTTGAGTAATCCTTAAAGTCACAAAGGACACTCCCAGGTGACTGTCTTTGGCTCCCATTCACTGACAGCCACACAGAAAACTGTTGATGTATCTAGTAAGCATTGTTGTAAGCTAATTTTGGTTATCAGCACTTTCATCCCCTATGCCAGTTTCAATTGGGCATGTTCCTCTCTCAGATATTTTTCACCTCTCTACCTCTTGAAACAAAGATTCTACCTTGTATGGTAAGCTACTGAGTCAGAGCAGGAGCAGGGATCACGTGTCTTTATTTCTAATCCAATGATGGAGCTTTATGGACAAATTGGGCATATTCCTCTGGTGTTTATTTGTCTGGCCAGCAAAACTAATTTTTAAAAGTCTAGATCAGATTTGGACTGCTGGTTTGTTTTTAATTTTAAAGCCACTGATTTGTTCTGTTCTTAGTTTTCATTGTCTTCCTGATTATGACCAAGAGCTTCCAAAATGAAAATTGAGTCTAGTATTGGAAACTTACCTATCCATTGCCCCTCCCTTCTTTGCTGTCTTGCTTGTCAGTCTCCTTTGATTGTTCTTCCTCTCTAAACATTTGTTCTTCCTCTCTGAAGCAATCTTTCGGTGTCAGCAATGATTGATTCTCAGGTGGAAAATTGCTGCTCCACTTTTTTCTGGGTTTTGGGTGACATAGTAGACAAAAGAGAGATGGGAAAATTCTCAATTTAAATTGGAACTAGATGGCTTACATTTGAATCTGAGCTCTGGTAGTTATGTATGACTTTGGACAATTTACTTATCCTGTTTGTGCCTCAGTTTCCTCATCTGTAAAATTTCCCTAATATTATAACTTCCTTCATTGAATTGTTTGAGGATTAAATAAGATATTATAGGTAAATCATAATATGGTGCATAGAAAGCATGTAATACTTTTTTTAATATATATTCCATTAATGAGAAATTAATTCAGCTATAGACTTCAATTTTACAGCACATACTATATCCTGAATGTTTAAATCTGGTCAGTCCTTCCTACTTAAAGTTTAGCTGAATTATTTTAAACAATATATTTAAATATTTTAAGCACTTCCAGGTGTCAGCTATGGAACTGAGGACCATCTTTGTAGTATCTTCTCTAGTCCTGAAAGCAATCTTACTATGTGGACCAATTATTCTTAGTGTATGGATGAGGGAAACCAATCTTAAAGAAGTTATGTACCTGTCTAAGGCCATTTTAATAGCTAAGAGGGTGCTAGAATGGAATTTCTAACTAGAATTTGGGGCATACCTCTTCTCAAATAGCCTACAGTGGTTATAATTCAGGATAAATCATTTTTACTGGGATGTGAGAAGGAAGGTAGAATGAAAAGTTAGAAATCCTGAAAAATTAATTCTGAACACTTGAATTTCTAAGAATTGAGAGAGAAGTATTTTCAATTCCAATAAAAAACTGCCCATTTTGCAGTTGTGACTAGGATTATAAAGTTGCCTACATGCCGTGTGCCACCAAAGTTATCCTTTCCATGGTAAATCTCCATACGGTGATATTATGGGGATCACGTTTAGTGCCTCTGGGAAATTTAAAAGGTTAAGTAATTTTAAATAACAAGGAGTAATAATAATTTGACTGGAAATTTAAAAATTAACTACAGACATAGGCATTATGCAAATATATACTTTTGTTTTCCTAATAATTCTCAAATATGTTTTTAATTTTAAAGAGCATTAGCATTTTCCCAGAGGAAATTGCTAATTAATTAATTAAGATTAATTAATTAATTAATTAATTAATTAAGAAATTGCTTAATTAAATAAATTTATTCTTATTTTATTTCTTAATTAAATAATTTCTTAATTAAATAAAACTTCTTAAATAATTAAATAAAATTTCTTAAATAATTAAATAAAATTTCTTAATTAAATAAAAAGTTAATTAAATAAAATTTAATTAAATAAAATAAAAAGTTAAATTAAGCAATTTCTGCTTGTAAGCAGATTCCATTTTCATATTCTTGATGTGGTTTTCTTCTATCATACCTCCAGTAAATTGACAATCTACTTATATTTTTTAGAAACTAGACATATCACTTCTTAATATTGCTTTTGTTCCTTATTAAGGACAAGACTGGCAAAATTTGTATGTTTCTCTCTCATGTCCTTTTACCAGTGTCATTCTTCTTTTCGTCCTGTGCACATGTCCCCACTTTCGTGGATAAGGGCATAGGTAAAGGTAAAACGAGAGCTGGTCAGAACTTAGTGGCCTTTAGATCAAAATATTCCTCAACTCATGTTCTTTTACTGCTGTATCAAATAAGCTGAGGGAAATCCTAAAGAAGACACAAGGAGCTTCCATGGCTACAGAGCCTCCAGATTCAAGTTCAAGGTAGGAATTAATTAATGTTAAACTGATATAATGCCTTGGGTTTAAGGATGTGTTCCCTAAAGGATTGGACTAGGTCATTGGTTCCTAACTCGAAGGCCCCAGACTTCCTCCCTACCAGGTATTTGCAAAGGATAAGGACTGTTATTGACCATATGTTAAAAAAAAAAAAAAACAACTCAGAAATCATACATTCAACAAAAGACAACTAAAAATTCAATTTTCTTTGTTTTATATTCGAATCATCAACATAGTATTTTTGTTAGCATGGGTTCTAATTAGTAGCTCTGATTAGAAGTTTTATTTTTATAAGTTAAAGGTATAAAAATAATTATTAATACACAAAGTTTGTTTGATGGACACTCTCTTAGCTTAAACTACCACCTATAGTTTGATGCTCATAAACATTGTACTCTTAAGATTAATCTCTCTGTCAGTTCCCAAACCAAATGTCCAAGTACCCAACAAATCTCTCAACCCCCGTATGTTTTATTGTTCCTTTGAACTGAACTCTTATGTTTCCTCTTACTTCCTGACCCTTCCTCTGGCTTCCCTACTTTCATTAACCCATCACCCTCTTGTCATGTCCCAAGCAGGGCATTGTGGAATCACCCTTAGTTTTTCATCTCCCCCTTTCTCAAACGCAACCATGTAATTCTGTTACTTCATTTCAGAACTATGTCCTATTTATGTTTCTCCGGGCTTATGTTCATGACACACCCTTGGCCTAGGTCCTCAATTCATAGTTGATAGTATAGTTGATAATGTTGTAAGTATGCCCTAAATTGTCTTCCTGACTCCTGGCTCTTCCCTATAAAGTGTGCTCAACCCATGTTCACCACAGATCTGATTATGGTACTTTTATTTATAAAATCTGTTCCATATTACTCAAAGAGTAAATCCAAAGTCCTTAGCAAGGATGCAAGGTCTTTAGATATATGGCCTCAGTCTAATAAATGGCTCTTTTCCTGTGACTTCTGATCCATACCTTGTATTCCACACTCACTGAAAGATCTATACCCGCTCTCATGTCTGTGTCAGCTTCCTTAGCTGGCACTGCTCCCCTCAACCTAATTTGTCTTATTAACTTCTACTTATTTTTTTTAAGACTCAACTGATTATCATCTATCTTTAGCTTTTCCTTCAGCCATAGTTTCTCATTTCTTTTCACTGTACTCCCACTATATCATTCTATTCATGTATTCATTCATTTAATCATCAATTAGTTAATGTGTCTATCCATTCATTTGTCCATACAGTCATCCATCTAGTCATCCACCAAAATATTTGTTGACTTTCTACTATGTGTTCTAGTAACTGATGATACAGCAGAGAATAACACCAAGTACTTAAATTCATGATTTTTATATATTCTAGTATGAAGTAAATAATAAATAAATGTTTAAATAATATTACTTCAGGTAGTAATCGGTACCATTAATAAAAATGGAACAGTTTAAGAGTATAGAGGGTAGCAGAAGTTGGGGAGTGTTACTATAGCAAAATAACACAGACTGTAATTTATAAAGAACAGAAATTTATTTCCCATAGTTCTAGAGACTGGGAAGTCCAAGATCAAGACATTGGCAGGTTTGGTTTTCCAGTGAGACCTACTCTCTGCTTCCAAGAGGGCACCTTGTTGATGCATCCTCTGGGAGAAGAGGAATGCTGTGGCACATATGGCAGAGGGTGGAAGGGCAAGCTAGCCAAATGCTGCTGGAAACCTCTTTTATAAGGGCATTAATTCCGTTCATGAGGGAGGACCCCTCATGACCTAATCACTTCTTAAAGGCCCTACCTCTTAACACTGTTACATTGGCAACACCTGAATTTTGGAGGGAACACATTCAAACCATAGCAGGGAGGCTGGCTGCATTAAATCAAGAGGTCAGGGATGGTCTTTTCAAATAAGTGATAACTAAGCTGAATTAAGAGCAGTAGCCATGCTGGTAAACTTCAAATGGATTGGATTTGGGCTATGAGGGAAAGATGAATGAAGGATGAAACCTAGGCTGGAGACGTGGGCAGCTGAGTGAACAGTGACACCATTTCCTGGGATGAAGCAGATTAAAAGGGCATAAGATAGAGGATAATGTTTATTGTACACTTATCTAATTACAGATTTGCAGCTCACATTAGTTTGTGCATTCCTTGCAGACCTGTGACATGTTTTCTTTATTTTTGAACTAAATAATAGCAGAAAAATATTTAAAAATAAGTAGGGGAGAACTATGTGGGGCGGAGGCTCATAAAAAGGCCACTGCATGGCAAAAACGTTTAGGACAATTTTACTACTTTATTCCTAGAATCATTTCTAGCTCTACAATTGTGTGTGTCTAAGTCTTAAAATTTCAAGATAAATTACCCAGTACTTGAAAATCAAGTAGTTACTACCAACAGGTATTCAGAATACTATTCTTCACATACAAAAATATTGCCTTGTTCTCTAGAAGTTTTCCAATTTAAAATAGCATCTTCAATATGAATCAGAAGAGCAAATTGGAATAAAATCAACAAAATGGCAAAAAAATTCTTAACTGAAATATGGTTAATATTAGAGAGGTCTTGAAGCAATACTTTAAGCTCAATGCCATATTTTTATGACATCTTTTTGATTACTCACATGATCTCTCTTTCAAACATGCATTACACTTGTGGATCATTTATCATATTCTAAGGAGGCAGTACATAGTCACAGGAATAACAGAGGGAATGGAAAAATAGAGCCTAGTGCCTCTTCTACCACTTATATTGGGAAATCAATTTGAGATTTCCAAACCTTATTTTCATTGACTAAGAAATAGAGATAATCATACAGGCCCTAACCATTTCATAGGGTTATAGTGGCCCTTAGCCAAGTGGCTTTTGTGGACTTAAAAGTTGTTAATAAATTGTAAAGCTTTGCTCATAGTCAAAGTAATCCCTTTTGCTTGTAAAACATTTGGCATTTCCAAGCACTGCAAAAGCTTCAAAGACATAATCACTATTCCCAAAGAGCTTACCCTGTAGTAGGAGTAATACGAGCATACCCAAGGAACTCTAAATCAAGACATGAGAGAGATGCAAAGCAAGATGCAGGAAGTGATACTATTAGTGTCATTTCTCATTGTAATTATTGGTGTACTCATTTATTTCCCATAGAGGTAATAAATTCCTGAATGGTAGAGACCGTGTCTTGTATAATATTCTTATATGCCTATTATTGGCAGAAGTTAAGAGCTCAATAAAGATTAGTCATATGAATGAGCCCAAATAAGGAAGCTGGGCTGAGGAACCATTATCACTACATATATAAACATTCTATAAATATTTTGGTTTATATATATAGTTCCCTTGTTTCCCCTGTGTCTCCTTGTTTTTGGACTTTGGAATGTCCACTTCATGGAACTAAATTAGTTTTCTTGAGCTGAACTCCTTATTCTGGATGTCAGCTTACCCTCCTATAAATATTTCCAAAGACATTCCTGAAAGATATGCCCACCTCAATTTCCCTAAGAGAAGTATATTTCCCATAGATGTTTCAGCAAAGTTAGTTCAGCTTCTTGAAGTTTGTGGAAAAGATGGTTTAGAGTTATAATTATTCTTACTCACTGATCTTAGTACATCTTACAATAGCTTATTATAGAGATATTAGTAATTGTTTGAACTAAAATTCCCCAACACCCCAGAGGAGTCATCAAGAGACATGCTCCCAGGTTATATCCTGACACCTCCAGCTTAATATGGTTAACTGTAGTAAGATTGTTACAGATGCAGGAAACAGCTGCAAAATGACGTACTTTGCCCGGAAACTTGGTTTCTATGGTTGTAAGCCAAACTTGCTATCTCTTCTGAATACACACTTTTGTGCAATGATGTCTTTCCCAAGTGCATTCCAAATACATGTGCCAATTTTTAAGTATAACTCAGCATGAGTATTGAACTTGCCTGTCTTCACAGAACATGTGGCTCAGTCTCATGACAGGTTATACAATACAGAAAGGAATTATTTGATCATTCATGCTATGTCATAATTGTTTCATGGCCCTTTAAGGTCATGGTGCCCAGAGATACACCATCAAATAAGTATAACTAGAAGGATGTTTTTGGTTCATGTGAGTTTTGTTGTTGGGTCATGCTGATTTGTGCAAAAAAAAAAAAAAAAACAAAAACAAAAATCATGATGTCTTTTGGAAAATTTCCTGTCTCAGAAGTCAGGAGGTCAGGATTCTGGTTTTATCTTTTCCACTAATTAATTTGATAACCTTGGAAAAACTATTTTACCTTTTAAAATCCACTATTAGTACTGGTTAATAGAATTTCACTGAGTTTATAATGGTTCTTTCCAGCCGGAACATTTAGTGCTAATCACTTTTAGCATTAAATTACATTAGCCCGATTAATTACTTAGCTTAGGCAAAGCAAAGCGTTTAAGAAAATTTTGAATAGCAGAAGGCAGATTATTTGGTGATGTAAATAAAAAGAATACATTTGTATGTATCAGAAGCAAAGTCAAAAACTAGAAATTCGAATATATAGAATAATTCCAATAAGAACAATTCTAATTAGTTGTCCCTTAACTAAGAAACTAAGGGACTTGTTACCCTACCTAACACATTGTCAAGTGAGACTTGCTATTGTTGCAGAATTGGAAACAGGGATCCAGAGTTGGAAGCAAAAGGACACATAGAATCCCCATGTTCTAATAAGGTTACTTAATGAGTCCTATTGGGGCCAGACCTTTTCAGGTCTTATTAAAAGATGGCCAAGTTGTCTCTTTTACTTCAAACACCACTGTATCCTGACTACCTATCTATATGAGCAGAAACTATACAGACTACAGAAATTTGCGAATAATTGGAGTCTAAGCAGAGATAACGGAAACATTTTTACTTCCTCTACAGAAGCAATAGATTATTGCGGAATAATTCCTTGCGGAATCACTTCCTTCCCTGAGTCAAGGGATCCAAAGGAGCCATTCCTAGAGATTAGAGGAGACAGCTACTGGCATCTCATTCTCTGTGGGATGTATGCCCAGGTGGAGAACTTGCTGAACTGCTCTCTGTGTAGAATTAAGCAAAAGAAAAGGAGCTGGAGAAATATGGTATAAATGAGGGAGGGGATAAAAATGGAGGAGGGGTACACCTCACTCCCCCTGTCATGGCAGGATGGGTGCAATACTCATGGGCAAAGTATCGTCCAGGCAAAGGCAACCTAGAAGCAAGAGGCTGTGGGTTGAATGAGTATAGGAAGACACTTAACGGAGATTGAAAATGTCAAGCTAGACCAAATATCCTCAGGCAGAAATTTTCGTTAGAGGTCCCAACAAGGGTCTTCTAAAGATCCCACTTATGTGTCCATTCAAGGGCCATCATATCAAGATCATCTCACAGGGAGGATGCTGTAGCTATAGATAAGTAAGAAATGTTTGCTTCCAATCTTTCATTTCTCCTGCCTGTTTCCCACATGCCACAAGAGAAAGGGGCTCAGGAAGGGAACAAAGATGAGTTAATGGAGCACTCCATGCCCCTTCCTTATTCCATATTCCTCAGGCCAAAGCTAACTTGAACTAGAGGAAGGGCAGATAAAAGAGTAAAGTTTGAAATGACAAATTGGATTGAACTTTTTGATAACTGGAATTGGCTGGAAAACTATGGAAATTGACTGAGATTTTACAAAGGGTGGTAAATGAAGAGCCCTCCTGGCATAGTGAAAATTGTCTTTAAAAAAAGCCGAAAACCATTTTATTTTTGTATTCCACTGAATCCAGAATGTTCAACAATCTGGCAGCCTAATTATAATATTCTAATGCTTTGATCCAGAATTTTAAATGCAAGAAACCCAGCTTTGCTGCATATGGTGTTGTTTCTGTCACCATTGAATGGATATGTGGCTACTTCTAGCTTAGTGTATAGAATGTGTGGAAATTCATGAAACACTAGGGTCTACAAAGAGGAAAGAACATTGGGTTAGTGTTACAAATTATTTACAGAAAATATCTATTTTTAACTGGGAGGCAGTTCTCCATAAATATTTTTATATTTTTGTATAGTTCAGGTTTCAATAGCAAATATGTGCTGGAAAGTAGAGATTGTGCATTGCTCCAGAAAGATTTAGAGACTCATCTCTCCAGAGCCATTTGCTTATGTTCCACGGTGAAGCCCTTTCCCTCTATTTCCCAGATGTGTTAGTCTGTTATCACACTGCTATGAAGAAATACCCAAGAGAGGGTAATTTACAAATAAAATAGGCTTAATTGACTCACAGTTCTGCATGGCTGGGGAGGCCTCAGAAAACTTACAATCATGGCAGAAGGCACCTTTTCACAGGGCGGCGGGAGAGAGAATGAATACCAGCAGGGGAAATGCCAGACACTTATAAAACCATCAGATCTCCTGAGAACTCACTCACCATCACGAGAACAGCATGGGGGAAACTGTCCCCATGATTCAATAACCTCCCATGGGGCCCTCCCATGACACGTGGGGATTATGGCATTGCAATTCAAGATGAGATTTGAGTGTGCACACAAAGCTAAAAAACCATATCATCAGAGAAAATTTGGTTGCATTTCAGGGTAAATGTTTCTGTCTCTATGGAGAGGAGGAGGGACACATGTCCCACGCTATGTAAGTTCTGAGTCATAATTTCAGGTTTCTTTTCCTGTTATACAAACCCCATTGCATGCCCAAATGAATAACTGGTTCTCATGCTGGTAGCAGGACTGGAGCTAAAATGCTCCTGGTGGGGAGACTGGAGCTAAAATGCTCTATGAGAGCATGTTTTCTGTTAGTATTTATGACATACACTGCATATACATACATATAGACATATACTACATATATATGTGTGTAGCATATGTTAATTTTTGTAAATACCAATAAAATAAAGGTATTAAACATTATGTTAAACAACTTCATTCTACCAATATTTACAAAAATTCACATACACAACAAAACAGTTTTAAGCCCAGACACTAGTATAAAGAATTTTATATTTTATTTTTACTGTATTATTACTTTTTATAAATTATTTTGGTAATACTAATAGTTGAACTTGTTTGAAGAATTAAAGTACTTGGTTTGTATTTCTTGGGATGGCCCTAATACATTTGAACAACATTAATTCTATTAGAAAAATACACTGTAAAGATCTATTATCAAGAAAGAAATTTCCTAAGTATTGAGTGCTGTAGATTTTACAGTTAAGGTCTAAACTTGGTGCACATTTTGAATTTTGACACAGCTGGATATATCTTTAAGGGTGAGTAGGAAAAATTGTGTTTTAGTGAAGATCTGTTGAGGTTCCTGACAGCAACCTTGGCTGGATGAGCTGGGTTACTTTAGGTCAATGGCCACATTTCTTACTTTCCTGCCACATGTAGCACAGAGAGAGGGAGTTGAGGTATGAAACAATAGGAATTAGTGAGGAGGGATGATTTTGACTGTAGAACATCACTGTACCACTTTCCCTGTCCTCCTGCCTTGCCCCAGGACAATTGCCGTGGGTCCTTAGCAAGAAGGAGACAAAAATGAACTAGTAGATCTAATCAGATGGAAGATTTCATCTTTTGTGCTGAAGTAGAAGAGATAACACAAAGTAGTATATTTTGTGATCAAGTTGAAGATGGTTCAACAAGGAGCGCCTACTGTGGGTAAGGTACTGTGCTAGGCACTCAGAACTACAAGATGGATAAGATGGAGTTCAAAACTGTGTCTGTGTGTCAGGGGGTATGAGGGTTGTTGAAAACCAGAAAAAGGATTCCAATGTAAAGTAGTAAGTACAGGGATAGAGGAGCAAAAACTCAGACACGGGAAACAGTATGGTGTCCAAGCAATTCAATAACACTAGAATGGCAGTTCTTAATCTTGGCTGCATAGTAGAATCATCTCATGAACTTTAAAAAAATGCCCATGACCAGGCCTGACCCAGGAGAAATAAAATCTGAATTTCCGGAGGTGGGATCCAGGCACTGGTAATTTTTTTTTTTTTTTTTATACTTTAAGTTCTAGGGTACATGTGCATAACGTGCAGGTTTGTTACATATGTATACTTGTGCCATGTTGGTGTGCTACACCCATCAACTCATCAGCACCCATCAATTCATCATTTATATCAGGTATAACTCCCAATGCAATCCCTCCCCCCTCCCTCCTCCCCATGATAGGCCCCTGTGTGTGATGTTCCCCTTCCTGAGTCCAAGTGATGTCATTGTTCAGTTCCCACCTATGAGTGAGAACATGCGGTGTTTGGTTTTCTGTTCTTGTGATAGTTTGCTAAGAATGATGGTTTCCAGCTGCATCCATGTCCCTACAAAGGATGCAAACTCATCCTTTTTTATGGCTGCATAGTATTCCATGGTGTATATGAGGCACTGGTAATTTTTTAAAGCTTCCCAGGTGATTCTTATTGCATTCCAGTTGAAACCCACTGTAATGGTCATTGAGGGTGAATAAGTATTTGAAAATGCTATGTGAACTACAAAGCCCCACTCTGCTGCCAGACTGAGAGCCCTTTAACGTAGAGATCATGTCTTATTTGTCTTTATATCTCCACACTTACCAATATAGGATCTGTCACATAGGAGAAGCATAGTATATATCTGCCGAATGGGTGAATGAATGAATAATCAACAATGCAAATAAACACACACTGAAGTCTTGAAACAGCATTTAAACAGAAAAAAAATGATTAAAGGGAAAGTATACACTTATGGTTTATATTCAAACAGAAAGACCGGCATATAAACTTACAGACTGATTCAAATTAAGTTGATTTATTGCAACTTTCAAACATAATGTGAATGAACCTTAAAAATATATACAGAAATATGTCCCTGCTTTTGAGTGTTCCAGCTGAGAACAGGGCTTGGTGAACAGACAATTTAAACAAGAAGAGATCTCAGAAAAAAAATTCAATATTTGAAATCAGAACACAGTGGAAATCTTGGAAAGTAATTATGTTTTATTTGGAGCCTCCCATTTTAATTTTTTAGATGACCTGGTTTTGAATAAAATCACATGCACGTGTGTGTGTGTGTGCGTATACATAATTGATGTGTGGATTCAGACATTATGGAAATGTTCAGATAAAATTTATCTGTAATCCAGAAGTGATTAATGAGTTTTAAATTTAAGAAAAAAATGTTGCTTGCTTTTTCAATGGATGAGGAAAGGCAAAGAAATAAAAATACATTGTATTTTCACTCTGTGCTTCACAATTTCTAAGGAAATATCATAAGAAATTGTGTCCTTATTATTGATGTCAAAGGAAAGTTAACCTTTTTGTGCTTTTTCTGCAAGTTGACTTTCTAGCTAACTGGTCACCATTCTGCCCCGATATATACTCATTTATCAGTATCACTTCCAAGGAAGGAATTAGTGTATGCTTCCATCCAGTGCCTGAGGAGTGCATGTGGGTGAGAAAGAGAAACCATGTTAAGGGAAAAAAGAGACTCTAGTAGAAACAGCACCTCAGGGAAGTACTGATAATGAGAACAAAGTTTTCATAGTTCAGAATTAAACAGGTTTCATGATCTAATTAGAACTCTCATCTAGGAACACAGGGATAATTCATGTGTGCTTTAGAAATGTAACTCAAAGCTGGCAATAATATTATTTTGAGTAGTACCACATACAGGGAGATCTTTTTTAAAATAAAGGCGTGTGGTGAGCAAACAGAAAGTAGGAATATGGCACCATGTTATGGGCCAGGGATACAGAGCAGCACTCCTGGGGTCCTCTTGTATAGGCAGGAGAATGTCAGTATGGAGAAAACCCAAGCATTCAAGGAAAATATGCAACAAGTAGGAGGACTGCCTTTGCACTGGCGTGTTCGCTATGTCTGCCCCTGATCACTTCACTAATATTTCTTTCTACATACACTTTTAATTATTTCAATCTCTCTGTTAAATTTCTCAGATAAATTTCTGAATTGATTCTTTGTGTTTTCCTAAAGTTTGTTCAGTTTCCTTAAAACAACTATTTTGAATTTTTTGTCTGGGAGATCACATGTCTCCATCACTTTAGGGTTGGTCTCTGGCATTTTATTTTGTTCATTTAGTGAGATCATATTTCCCTGAATATTCTTAATGCTCCTTGCACAGATGCTTGTGGATGTGCAACAATGTCTGTGTATCGAGGGATTAGGTATTTATTTTAGTCTTCAAAGTCTTGCTTTGTGCCTGTCCTTTTTCAGAGGGCCTTTCAGGGATTCTAAGCAGACTGATCATTGTGTTTCTTGAGCCTGTGACCACTGCAGCTCTCTCAGCACTAGGGGACAGTCTAAGACCAGGCTTGCTGAGAGTATCAGGAGGACTCTGATATGGCTTTTGGGGCCAGATGGACCTAGGGAAGACTCAAGGAGGAAACTAGGGCTGTGTAGAAATGGTGACCAGGGACCTCAGTACAGGAAACTGTTCTGGTGACCCAGAGAGGTGTGCCTCCCAGCAAGTTTCTGCACAGGTAGGATATTTTCCTGACTGGAGCCAGAGGGGCTGGAGCTAAGATGGCCCTTGCTTGGCATCTGCTGTGGAATATAGGCTGGAGAGCCCAGAGCCCAGTCTCATTGGCTCAGAGGGGTGTGTGTCTTCCAAGAGGCCCCTGCATAGATGGAGTAGTTTTCTGACTACAGCAAGGTGGGCTGGAGCTAAAAATGGGCCTCTCAGAATCTGCTGTGTGGCAGAGGCTGGAGAGCCTGGTCTGATTGGCTCAGAGGACCGCATGTCTTCTAGCAAAATTGGATACTTAACTGAAGCTAAGGGAAGGGCTAGAGCCAAAACTGAGTCCCCTTGGGCTCTGCTGTGGGACAGAGATTGGTGAGCCCATTAGGGAGCCTCAGACTGCCAGGCTGTGAGATATGGGCAAGTCTCCCTCTGAGTCCTTATAAAAGCAGCTCTGAACTGGAAACTCAGTGAAGCAGGGACTGGAGCAGATCCATGGAAGGCAACTTTCAGAAGCATGGTCGAGACCATTGTCAGTGGGCAGATGAGCCTCTCCACCAAGGCACTAGTGTGAGGGAATTCCTCTGGACTCCTTGGCCAATGGTTTTGGTTGCCGGCACGTAGACAAATGGAAATGTGGCCAACCGTCTTAGAGGACTAGGCTGTTTTTGAGCTTGAACCCAGGAACAGATTCGGTGGATCAGCCACCTGGGTGTTAGTCTATACTCTCAAAATGACCCTTCAAGATCTGGTCTTGGGCTCCAATGGGGCTTCACAAACTCCTACTTCAATCCTGAGGCTCCTCAGAGAGACTTTTAACTGTGGATGGGTACAAATTGTTGTGGTGGTGGTGGGATATCAGTGGGTTACCTTCTATTTTACCATCTCGGTGATGTCCTCTTTCTACATGCACTTAATGACACTTAAATGATAGCAGCTGAGACCATTTTTCAAGAGCTACTATTTAATGGGGTAAGAACTTATGCTACATTTCTGGGTTGGAGTCTACTGGCCCATGGAGGCTAATCTGAAGATGATTAGCAACTGATTTGACAAGGTGGGTTAGAACTGAAATGAATGAGAGTTAATTATTGTCCCTTAGCCTTATTTATATCCTCATCATCTCTTGTCAGTATTATTATAATCATTCTCTACCCAGTCTCCCTGACCCCAGTCTACCTGCATAATCATCTTCTTAAAATGTAGATCTAATGATATTGCTCCTTAACATCACTGCTTAGAAAACCTACAATGCATTTTATTGACATAGAGTAAATCCCCAAAATCTAAATATGGTATAATAAGGCAATTGCCACTAGTTACTTTTCCAGCTTCTTTTTTAGGTACCTCTCCCACCCCCATCATCTTTCTCTAATTACAGAAATATCCCCACTCTCCAATGAGCATTCCTAACTCTTCCATGCCTCCATTCCTTGGCTTTTACTGTTTTCTATGTCTATAATAGCCAACCTCCAAAATGGTGAAATTCCACGCATCCTTCAAGAATAGGTTCAAATCCTACTTTTGAGTAGGTTTTGCCAAACTTCCAGGCTAAGCTTTATTTGAGAACTTTGTTCACTTTTTCTTTCTGATCATTATAGAACACTGAAAACGTGAATTACCTATTCATGTTTGTCTCCTTCATAAAACCGTGAGCTCATTAGAGCCAAGAGATCAATCTGATTTGTCTTCTTATTCTCAGTTCTTAGTACTCAGCATCGTGTCCAGGACATAGTACATTCTCAAATATTTTTGTTGAATGAATAAATGAATATATATCGTATTATATAGGATTAAGTTTGAATCTATAGAGACTCTAAATATATGACTCAGCAAGATAGAAAAGTTTTTCTTTTTCCTCGTATAAAGGAAATTTAGAGACAAGCAATCCAAGGCTGTATATTGGCTCAATGTTGGCATCAGTGTCACAAGAGAAATTCTGCTACCCATCTTCTGTAGACTGAATTATGTGCCCAAAGTCCTAACCCCCTAATGTGACTATATCTGGAGATAGAAACTTTGTGGAGGCAGTTAAATTAGGTCATAAAGGGGACGTCATGCCATGAACTAAATGTCTGTCCCCACTACCCCATTTGTATGTTGAAAGTCTAATTCTTAATGTGATAATATTTTGAGACAGGACCTTTGGGAGGTAATTAGTTATGAGAGTGGAGCCCTATGTGAATGGCATTAATGCTCTTATTAGAAGAGACAGGAGAGAGTTTGCTTCCCCTATTCTCATGTTAGGAAACCAGGAAGAGGGCCCTAAACAGACATTGGATCTGCCAGTATCTTGCTCCTGAACTTCTAGCCTCCAGAAATGTGAGAAATAATTTATGTTGTTTAAACCATCTACTCTATGGTATCTTGTTATAATAGCTCCAACTGGATATGCTAAGATTAGTTTATTGTTTTTATCAGAAGAGAGGCATCAGAAAACCCTCTCTTACACATCTCTGCCCTGAATTCTTGAGTTCACAAAGAAAAAGACATGAGCAAACAGTGTAGTAGCAGATGCCTACAAGCCAGAAAGAGATGCCTCACCAGAAACCAACCATGCTGACACCTGATTTCAGACTTTGAGCCTCCAGGACTGTGAGAAAATAAATATCTGTTGTTTAAGTCACCCTGTCTGTGGCATTTTATTAAGGCAGCCTGAGCTAAGACATTAGTCTTAACTTCAAGATCTCCTTCTGGTCTAAAATGGCTGCTGTAGTATTGGTGATTACATCTGAGCTTTGGGCAATAGGAAGGAAGGAGGAGAAGGAAAAGGGTGAGAAGCTCCCTCTTCTAACTGAGTCAGTGCTCCTTCAAAATTTCTCAGATATTCGCTTAAGTACCTTGTTCACCCCTGGCTTCAAGGAAGCCTGGAAAATGTAGCGTTTAAGCTGGATACGTTGCCAGGGATACAATCAAGCTTCTGTTTGTGAGGAAGATGGGGAAAAAGGCTATTAGGTCAGCACTTAGTAGTTCTGGCCAGAAATGTCTTCATGCCCGCCCCCCTGCCCCCACCCCCTCCCCCTGCCGCCCGGCAACTGTGGCTTTTGGATGGAAAATCTGTGTCCTGGCTCTATAGGATGGTCCCCTACACTGCACTGAATTTGTAAAAAGGGTGTCATTTGGGTAACATAGGCAAGGATCTAGACAAAAATGTTGAAGTGCAGGATGTTTTGAATGCTACTATCATTTGATTAAAGAGTTGGATAGTACAATATTTTATAATGTTCCTGGAAAGACTTTTGAGGGGATGTTCTCTTTTTCTCCCTGCAAGGAAAATCTGAATTAAATATTCCTATAAAATTGAGAGCCTATTCTGGACCTATCACTTCAGAAGAGTTGATTATGCTATACTAATCAGATTTATTCCAACCTACTTGGATTATAGAATGCTAATTATAGAATGCTGATTAAGTAAATCAAATTGGTGGGGAGAAGGAATGAATATTAGGAGAGGACCAGACTGGTTCTGCAGTTTCAGGGGAAGTCAGTCTTAAGAACTGAAGAGATAGAGGATGGACATCTGCACTCCAGTATTCTCCTGTAGTAGTGTCCTGGGTTTGAGCCCACAAAACTTACCAACCAAGTGGGAGATTCTTGAAATGCTGTCACTATTTTGAAATTTCTAATTAACCACAAATATTCCGAGTGCTTTCTATGTTTAAACTGGCATGGCTAACCATCACTTTTTAGGGGGATCTGAATGGGTTTGAATTGAGCAACCCATTTTTCTGGTATTCCCAGCTGGCTTACTGTCATTTCATTATGCTTGTAGCAATACCACAGTTATTTAATAAATTCAATTCCACATGTTACCCAATTGAATTTTGGGGTCTCATAATGGTCCTATGAATAGCTTCTACTGTTTTTTACATTGCCATCTGAATGGGAAAAGGAAGTAACATCCATCAATGCCCGTTTTATATAATATATAGGTTGAAGACCCTTCTTCCTGTCACATTGACTGGTATTTCCTCACTAGAAATCTTATTTTGTATGATCAGCATCTTCTTTTAGAATGTAATTACCCAGAGATTAAAGAACTTTGCCTAAAGTAACCCAAAGTGTTAGTGGTTGTGATCATTAATTGCATATGTCAACTTGACTAGGCTAAGAGATACCCAGATAATTTTTTACCCAGCTGGTAAAAAATTACTTCTTAGCATGACTGTGAGGGTGTTCCCAAGAGGGATTAGTATTTGTATTAGTAGACTGAGTAAAGAATTCACTCTCGCCCATGCAGGTAGGCATCATGCAATCCACTGAGGGCCTGAATAGAACAAACTGGCAGAACAAAGGCAAATGCTCTTTCTCCTTGAGTGGGGGCATTCATCATCTTCTCTCATTAGACATTGGTGCTCCTGGTTTTCAGGATTTTGAACTTGGACTAAGACTTATGTCAGTGACCTTCTTGTTCTCAGGTCTCAGCCTTGGACTGAAGCTACACCATCAGCTTTCCTGGGGTTTCAGCTTGCAGATGGCAGCTCATGGGACTTCTCAGCCCCCATAACTGTATGAGCCAATCCCTCAAAATAGACCTCTTTTTATCTATCTCTATATATCCTTTTGATTCTATTTCTCTGGAGAACCCTGGCTAATACAGTGGCTGAGCAGAGGTTGTGACTCATGCTATTCATCCATCTACTACATGTCCACATTTAGAGTCACAGGTGACATTTCTTGGAAATTAACTGTGTGGAAGGCTCTGTGTTCTCCACTCCATTTCCATCATGCTTTTTTACTTAGTAAAGCCCTCCAAGATCTCTATTATCCTCCCATTTTACAAATGAGAAAATGGAGACATTTTGTGAGTAGCCCAAGTAGGTGAGCAGTGAGTGACTTGTACCAGTATTGTTTGACTTCCACGCCTGTTTTCTTAGTCAAATGCTAACTTCTGTAGCACAGAAAGAGGAAACATATTGTAATCATTAGGAGGTTGGACTCTGCAACATGGGTTGAAAGTCTGGCTCTGCCTCTTTCTAGATCTATAACATTGCACAGGTTATTCAAACTGTACATATCAGCATCTTTATTTACCTGTAAAATTAGCATAATTATAGTGCTTACTTCCTATGGTTGGGGTGAATAATAAATGAGAGATAATGCTCCATGGCTTTCCAAGGCATTCTCCAGCATCACTTTCCAAAATGACCTGGTGCCCTTACCACATCCATTTGTTATTTGGAAAGATATAAGCTAAAGTCATTTATGATAAAGAGTTAACAATCAATATTATTGATTGTTATTTAAGCAGAAGGATTTTAAATACTTGATGCTTTAACATGTTTTTTAAGCAACTGAGATTTGCATTTCAAATGAAATTTTAAGTAAAAGCCAAAATGTAATACAGACAAAAGCAGCAGTCTAATTAGATGCCTACCAGGTTTTGGGTCTGCTAGTGGTGAGCCAAGGGCAAGTGGGAAGACCAGTGGTGGGGCTGAATATGGTGAAATCAGCCTGGATATGCTGGGCTTGTGGTGGATGAGGACATCAGGCAGAGAGGCAGCAGGCAGGCGTAGGGTGTGACTTAAGCCCAGGACAGATTGCAGAGCTGAAGACACAGGTATGGAAGTTGTCCGTGTTGGGTAGTTGCAGAAGTC
The DNA here is from genome assembly GCF_002776525.5 of Piliocolobus tephrosceles. Classification (NCBI taxonomy): domain Eukaryota; kingdom Metazoa; phylum Chordata; class Mammalia; order Primates; family Cercopithecidae; genus Piliocolobus; species Piliocolobus tephrosceles. The sequence goes on along the minus strand of NC_045435.1, from coordinate 8,656,244 downwards.
CGGTGTTTGGAATGAGCATGTAGAGTGGAGAAAGGGCCAGGGACAGAACCTTGAGGGAAATACCCCTACTAAGGACTAGTTAGAAGAAGAGGAACATGTGGAAGAGTCTAAGAAGAAAAGGCATGAAGGAGAGGCAATCATAGGGAAGGGAGCCACAGAAGCTGCTCCAGATGCAAAGCATGTTCTCCCTGTCATCATGTTAGGGAACATGCCCATCCTTCAATCACAATCCAAGTCAGCTACCTTGAAAAACTCCCAAACTACTGGCTACAGCTGACCAGAGGCCAGAACTTGAAACAAGATGCAAGCTGAGACAAACAGATTCCCACTTCTTGATGGGTGTAACTATAAAGGGAGACTCCAGTTCTTTTACTGAGTTTTGGAACTGGAAGCCATGTAAATCAGGACAGGGTCGGGGCAGCCATGCAGTGCAAAAGCAGAGAAAATCTATTTCCAGACAGACGACTGAAACTGATCTGAGAAGTGATGAGAGATTCAGTGGGCATAGGGTTCTTAATAAAAGAAACAGGTTTCATGTTATCACTTTTGGTTCCAGTCCTTCAAAGGTCCAGCGAGATCTCTACCTCTAGGTTCTATTCCTTGAAATACCTTGAGTGGTTTGGATTACCAGTAGCTGGTAACCTTGCGCTGAGGCAGAAATCAAGAAAAAAAAGAGCATTTCAAGGAGATTGTAGTTAATAGTATCCAGTGCTGTGACATGGTTAAGGAGACAGACTAAAGTATATCCCTCTATTTGATGTAGAAACGAGTATATTCTGAATTTTGGTGGTGGCAAATATTTATGTGGTAGTTGGAAGAATGAAATTGAAGTCACATGGCTCTTCAGCAGAGAAGAGTGAGGGATAGAAAGATGCAAAGGTACAGATTTTAGGTGCAGGGTTTTCTTAAAATTAAAAGTAAGTAACATTCCCTAGTGTAAAGAGCCAGTAGAAAAGGAGTCTTTGCTGAAGCAATGGTTTGCAAAGTAGAAGGTATGGGGTGCTGTGTACTCTGTGAGGTACAAAATGATTCACAAGAGTGCAGGAAGAGATATTAGAACTTTTACTTATATATTTTATCTTTAGTAAATTATATTTTTATGTAGTTTCATAATATAGATATGTTACGAAAATGCTACAGTTGTATAATTTATAAATAAATATACATACACTGAGGGCATATTCTCAAAAATGTTATTGATAGGGCTATGTGATCAAACAGTTTGAGGCCACAGTGCTAAAGTATCAAAGACGCAAGATGTTCATCCTCCTAAAAGCCAGTAGGCATCACAGAGTCAGCCACATGAAAGCAAATATTTTGGTAAAGTAAAAATAAATAGCAGAAACAGGTGTGTCCTGATCTTAAAGAAGTTTTACTTTTTAATCCCATTTTCTTTGTGCTTTCTTGAAATTTTTACTTCTTTCTTAATGAGGTGAGCTTTATGAAGTTGGAAACACAGTGGAACTCAATAAGTATTTTTTATTTGATTACCTTTCCAGACCAAAGACTTTTGGTCATGAATGACTGATCATAGAATACTGAAAACATCAGGTATGAAATAAAACCTTTCTGTGAAACAAGTGCCAGAAGGATGTACCTTACTGCTTTTTTTTTTTTTTTTTTTTTTTTTTAGCTCAATTGTCTTTGGATGTCCACTTGACTCATTCCTAATCAGCCCCAGAAAAAAAAGAAAGAAAGGCCTTTGGATTGCTAATGCTAAACAATCTCTGCTGCTTCTTTTTTTCTTATTTGAAATTGTTGGAAAACAATACAGAAGACATAAAACATCTTGCTCCAAACATTGAGAAACCTGGGTCTTGCTACAGCTTAATGATAATACTAATATCCATCAGTTGAGTAGCAACAGATTCACCTTGGTATGTTGTTCATCTCTAGGCCCCTAGAAGACAGAATTTTCAGCTTATGCAAAAGGGTAGGGTTTTCTCTTTTGCTTTCCAGTTGGGGTGAGAGGGAGTATTTCATTTAAAAAGTCTGGAGACAGAGATTTTTGGCATAATTCTATGTATGAGAAGTGTCACTAACCGGCAAAGGAAAGGCCTGTCTTATAGGTGCTCTCCTATGAAGGTAAAGCCAGGATCCTGGGAAGGAGTGGGATGGAGAGAAGTGATCAAAAAAACTGGGCTGAGAGTGGAAAGCACAGGTGAAAAACCAGAGCCTTGGTAAACTTCTAGGTGATCATCTGAAGTGGGTTCTCAATTAATGGTGAGTCATTGGGAAAAGGTTAGAAATAAGGTTTAGCATATTTTTAAAAATACTCTATATGTGAACTACTACATAATGTGAATCTCTTTCTGGTCAGAAACTTCGTGAGGGTGGCATCATAACTAGAGATTATATTTAAATAAACTACCAGGTTGTCTTCTGGTTGCAGTATTTGCTTATTATGAATTTTCATGGTTAAATTGGCAGATTCTGCTTACTCGGGGATGTTACTTCTTCCTGCAGAAATTATTACTTTCTCCATAAATTTCTCATCCATCAAAGTCTGACCTTTCCAGAGAGAGATAGTCAAGTTTAACCTAAAAATCTATAATTGAATTTTTACTGAGTATCAATATTATTTCCACACTGCACATCATTTCAGTGAAACATTTTAGTTATTTCCTTACTATATTACAAAATTTATATACAATGTTGATTTAGATTTCAAGTAGCTTTGCCCTACATTGGCAGATCTACAGGCTTAAGTATAATAATTTCCAAATAACATTTTTCTTGGGCAAAATTTAGATAAAGGGGCAGATGAAAGCTAGAAGCAAGAGATTGAAATAATTTATGATAAATTTATAGTTCATACTTTATTTTTTGGTAGGTTTATAGTTTTCCACAAACCCATTTGAGCATATATAAGTGATAAAAATGTGAATTATACATAAGATACCGTGGTGGTTATGTAGGGAAAATAAGTGACATGTTTTTTCTCACCAGTTGAAAGATTCATGCCTGCCACCCTGTATTACTCAGGGTTCTCTAGAGAGACAGAACTAATGGGATATATATGGGATATACACATATATATATAGGATATATATATATAGAAATCAACAAGTAGACTTAGAGAAAAGTATATTACCTTTCGCACTGTGGGTGGGCCTCATCCAATCAGTTAAAGGTCTCAAGAGAAAAGACTGAGGTCTCACAAAGAGGAAGGAATTCTGCTTCAAGACTGTCATAAGAACCAAGAGTACAACATCAACTCCTGCCGAAATTTTCAGGCTGCCATTCTGCTGTGCAGATTTCAGACTTGTCACAATCTCTTTCTCTTTATGCATGCTTGCCTTTCTCTCTCTCTCTCTCTCTCTCTCTCTCTCTGTGTGTGTGTGTGTGTGTACATTCTATTGGTTCTGTTTCTTTGGAGAAGTGTAGTACAGATAAGTTGAGATTTTCTTTTTTTCTCAAAGTAATTGAGTAAAGTATATTGATATTATTTTGAGAACAGATAAAATCTTGTAAATACATCTTCACATATCAAACATTTTTCCAAGCAAATAAAACATGGGCAGAAATGTATGTGCCCAGGGACTATGCATTTTATCAGGCACACCAATGAGAACAGTGGAACTCTGTTGCCTTCATTTGTAAATGTTCTGCTGATTATTATCCACTTGATTCTGTTGTTAGTTCCAACACCTGCTAGTTAGGAGAAGCACTGCCAAGTTCTGAAATGAAGTCCCAGTACGGCCAACCTTACTTGGCCCAAAATATCCTTATGGAAGTGCAGTCCAAGCATTTCCATAGCTGTGGTTAGTCTACCATTAAAAAATGAACCCAGATTGGAGATTATTAGAAATTTTCCAGATGCTAAGTCTATATACGCATTCTATCTGAAAAATTGTGTGCTTAGATATACAAAGGTTTACCCCATAATAATTAATGTTTAGTCTTGGCTGCTGCCCATTGTAAGCAACTGTAAGATGTTTCCTGTCATATTCTTCCTTGATGGGCTCATATTCAATAAGTTGGAAATACCTTTCAGCAAACAGATTTTATGTTTTAACTTTAATGGAATACCAAAAGGTTGAATAAGTCTCTTTACATCTCTGGTTCCCCAAATACTCCCTGAATTGCAAAATGAATTCCACGGTAGACTTTCCCTTTCAGAGACTGTCCTTTCCCCTAGCTTTGAAAAGATGAACTAGTCTGTGTGGCTGTTCTGTGCTCACAGACGGTCCCACTGAATCGTTATATTGAAATGCCTACATCTCTATATTTTTCAAGTCTACCGTAGTTGTAGAAGCATGGGTGTGAAAAAAATAATTGATTTTCATCTTCATTTTCACCTTCATTTTCACCTTCATTTTCACCTTTCCTAATTCTGCAACAAATAAACTGTAGTTTAATGAGAAACTCATCCAGGTACAGAGGGATAAGCCATAGCAATCCCCAGATGCTCAGACCAGTTGCGGGCATTTCTTAGATTCTCTATTTATCCTTTACCACACAGTTGTCCCCTTTGTTCAGGAATCATGGTGAGAAGGTTGAGATTTGAGTGCCCTGGGATATTATAATAAAATATGTAAATGTGGTGCCTATTGAATTGCAGTTCTGTAACTTGCAGTGTATTTTGAACGAATTGTCTTCCTAAAAGGTACAATCGCTTCACTAATTTCAGCTGTCCTCAGCTTCTCACAACTTCCCTTCATATCCATATCAGAAAAGACTCTTACTTTTTTGCCAGGCCAAGAAAGAAAAATAGTTTATACTTCATTTTGTAAGAACTAAGTCGGACCAACGAACTTAGAAGGGTGAGTTTAAGTTGTCAAAAGAAAGAGACTCAGATAAAAAATGCCTCAGACTAAACATTCACACATCATCTATCTGGACTTGACTTTGACCAGTCTGCTTTTAAATCTCTGGAGATGCATTGCAGGTGGCAGAGTCAGTGGTCTCCAGAGCTGCCAGCCTCCCATGTCAGGTGGCCACAGACATCTGACTATCATTGTGAAGGTTCAAAAAGTCTGAATAAACATCAACATTTTCATAAAGAACCAAGGAATTCCAGATGCGCCAAGCCAGTGAGAGAAATGCTGTGGAAAGGAAATGGTAACAGGCACTCCCACATCTCTTGGACAGACATTCACATTTTCTACTCAGGGCATCTACTTATCCCCAAATGTAAGAACTATACAAACATCACTTTCACAACCCATCCCAGTGAAGGTCTATTTTGATTCCAGAAATTTAGCAAGTTGACCAAAGAAGTCTACCTATGAAAATTCCTGGCCACTTTCCTCCAATTTGAGACAAGAATGACAAGGAATATTTTTTCCCTCTCAGGAAAGAGAATCCTGCTGAGATTGGAATTGTCCATTCTAGACAGGGCCTGGCTTCTAGAATTTTAGGCAATACACAGTTAGTTTAAAAAAATGTGTGTAGTGAAATCAGACATACAGAAATACCATTAATACTTTTGAGTATTGTTATTTGATGTTTTAGAGGGAAAGAAATATTTTCTATTGGACATTTTAAAGGCCAGAATATTTTTCAAACATATTCTTTCTTCTAGGTTAACCACTGCTCCTTTATTGAGGAACTGTCTTATTTAAATGTGGTAGAGAAGAATTCAGCTCAAAAATTGTTAATATTGGAAATAGAAATGATTCTTTCTGGAATCTGTAGCTCTATTGCTCTTATGCTTGTTGTCAGGTGGATTTTGGAACCAGATTTCTACGTGTTCTGTTCCTATGATAGCAGGATCCTTCCCTGTGGGAATGGAGGGTTTCACACTCTTTTACTCTATGTCAAGTGTTAAGTTTCTAGTCACTATCCCTGAAAAGCATCCTTAAAACATAGTGACAAGAAAACATGTGTTCTCAGATTTTTAGTGAGGAATATTCAAATGGTTCCATTTGAATTCAAATTCAGTAAAATGGAATAGTTTTAGCAAATAAGTTGCAACTATTTGTGTGGAAATTATTTCCTTTAGAGGCACCATTCTTACGTTTAACACTTATAGAATTGCCTAGCATGTTCATGTATATTTTACCTTTTTAGTCTCTACTTATAAAGTGAAAAGTTTTGTTTCTCTAAAATTTTCAGGCATCTGAAAGTAGATGGAGAAATCTAAAAATGAAGAAGCAGAAATAGGCCTAACCATGAAGAACAGCAAATCCCATGTACCAACTGAAAGTAATGTTTTTCTTGATAGGCGTATTGGAGAAAAGAAGATGCTAAGAAAGAAACTTATTATTAATGAAAATCTATTGGTTTCATGTAAACTAGGATCAGATTTTATAAATGATAGGACTTTTAACTTGATAATGTTATAACCTAAACTGCCATGCAGAATTTGGTTTTCCTTTTTTCTTTTGATGTCTGCACTTTGTGAGGTTATCAATTAATTCTTTACAAGCTAATTGAAGTACAGACTTGTGACAGAACAACAATTAGAATTAAAGGAGTTAATAAAACTATAGGACTGCTCCTTATGACTCAAAGTGTATGATCTACACATTGAGTAATTTAGACTAAAGTCATCTGAAAAATAAATTAGAAGTCATTTAATTTTATTATTTATTTATTATTATTATTTGAGACAGAATCTTGCTTTGTCACCCAGCCAGGAGTGCAGTGGTGTGATCTCAGCTGACTGCAACCTCCACTTCCCAGGCTCAAGTGATTGTCATGCCTCAACCTCCTGAGTAGCTAGCATTACAGGCATGCACCACCACACATGGCTAATTTTTGTATTTTTAGTAGAGATGGGGTTTTACCATATTGGCCAGACTGGTCTCAGACTCCTGGCCTCAGGTGATCTACCTGCCTTGGCCTCCCAAAATACTGGGATTACAGGCATGAGCCACTGTGCCTGGCCCAAATTAGGAGCCATTTGAGAATTCAGTAAACTCTGTTGATTGTTCCTATTTCACTCCATGCTGAGAAGGCTGTGACCTGTTAACTTCAGAGTAATTCTTGCTAGTACTACACCATAGGATTGAGCCAACCATTATATTGAAAGTGCGGCTCTGTATACATGGACTGAATGAATTCAAGACTGCCAACTATTGTCAGTTAGTAGCTGAATTGCAGAGATCTTGGCACAGAGTATTTAAAAATATGCTTTGGCTAGTCCCAAAAGAATTACTTTACTTTTAGAGTACTTTGAAAACACACCATAAATGTGTGTTTGGCACAGGTTTATCTACTATATTCATTTGTATGTTTTCATGGAAACTATCAGTCCACCAAAGCTTTTACACAGAAATATAATATCCTTGAATGAAAGTGATTGGAAAAGAATCAATTTCCTCTGTATACTGGGGCTATAATAATAAAATGCATAAAGGGGTCAGGGGTTGGACAAACTTGTAGAATGAATTGTTCATTGTTTATCATCTATACTTCACATGTAACAGTTATCAATATCAATTCAATCAATAGCAAGGAAGGAATGCTTGTTTCACTTAATGTTGAATACACACATGCACACACACACACACACACACACACACACACGTGCACACACAGTATACATAGAATAGAGTCTTCCCTGGGATGGTAGAGTAGTGTTATTTCAAGAAAGCTGAACTTGGAATCTGGGAAACTTGGTCTAGCCCAGTTTTTCTATGAACTCATTGTGTAACCATAGGCAAGGCACAATCACTGTGAGTCTCAGTCTCCTTTTTGTAAATCAAAGGAGTTTGACTCTTTCTAAGATATTTTTACTCTGTACTTTTTGATCTGCAGGGCATCCCCTGCAGATAAGAGGAAAGTGGGAAGGGGGCAAATACAATGAGTAATGAGATGACTTCCTGGATTTTGCTCCTTCCCAATGTCTGTGAATTCACCATGTCTGTGAATCTATTTTTATTAGCACAAGAAGCTCTCACTGATTAAGCTCAGCATTTCCATAATCAGGTCAGGAACCAAAAAGCATGGCACAAACCAGCTAAATTCTAGAGTCATAATGACTCAGTAGCTTACAAGGCCAAATCAAAGTTTCTGTGGGAATAGCTAGCTTCATAAACATTCTTGGCATGATTGGCTTTGGGACCATGCTTTGAATAAGCAACCTATTGACACCAAACAAGGTCTAGGGATTGAGATTCTGACTCAATCCAAGGGCTTCAACCTCTTCTCAGTCTCTATGGCACAAGGCCTCTGGCTTGGGCTAGTGTTGCGACTGCCACTTACTCTTTCTTGCTCTCAGTTCCACGTTTACAAGATGAGATGCTGTCTAAAGTCATTTACTGTTCTGTTATTATATGGGGTCTTTAGAAGATGTAAAATATTTGGACTCTACAATAAAACAAAATAGTCAACTCCCATTCTCTACATGTATACTCTGCAAAATTAACTATATACATTCGTTTTTATTGTGACATACAGCAAGCTGACAATGTTCTTTTCCATGTGTGAAATTATTAAGCCTGACATCTTTGGATTCCTCCAATTCTTTTACATCATGTTCACTGGACATAGGCAACTCATTTGTGTATCTGTATGAGTCTGTTCTCACACTGAAATAAGGAAATACCTGAGATTGGGTAGTTTGTAAATAAAAGAGGTTTGATTGACTCACAGTTCTGCAGGCTGTACAGGAGGCATAGTGGCTTCTGCTCAGCTTCCAGAGAGGCCTCAGGAAACTTACAATAATGGCAGAAGGCGAAAGGGAAGCCAGCACTTCACATACCAGAGCAGGAGGAAGAGAGAGGGTGAAAGTGCCACATACCTTAAACAATCAGATCTCATAAGAAATCACTATTTTGATGACAGCACCAAGGGGGATGATGTTAAACCATTCAGGAGAAACTGTCCCCAAGATCCAACCACCAACCAGGCCCCGCCTTCAACATTAGGGATGACAATTTGGTGTGAGATTTGGTGGGGATGCAGATCCATGTCAGCATCACTTGCTTCTCAGCTTTAATAGGCCTCCCTTAAACCCCCCAAAATCTATTCTTCAGTATTCTTTGAATTCTTCTCGTTGCATCAAATAATTCTTCTTTTTAAGAAAAGACACAAAGTTCTCTGTAGCATATAGCAATGACAGTCAACACTGGGTACTGCCAGAGAAAGGTAATGTGTATAAGTTTGCTGGTGCTGTAGTGACCTAATTGGGTGGCTTACACAACAGAAATGTGTTGTCTCAATGTTCTGGAGGATAGAAGTTTAAGACCAAGGTGTCAGCAGGGTCAGTTCCTTCTGAGGGCTGTGAGGGAGAATTTGTTTCATGCCTCTTTCCTAGCATTTGTTGGTTTGTTAACAATCCGGTGTTGCTTGATTTGTAGAAGTATCACTTCAGTCTCTGATGTCATCTTCACATGGTGTCCTCCATATTTGCATATCTGTGTCCTACTTTCCTCTTTTTATAAGGAAACCAGTCATACTGGATGAGGGGCTACCCTAGTCCTATATGACTGCACCTTACCTTAACTAATTAATATCCACAACAATTCTGCTTCCAAATATGGTCACATTTTAGGGGGATGCAATTCAACCCATTGCATATAGCTTCCAATATTCTTAGTGTGGGGAGAATCCTATTAATGAAATGGGTTTCAGAGCTCAGTTGATCCAAGTTTCAGAGCTCAGTTGCATTAATAATACATTTCTATGGAAGACTCTTGACTAAATTATGCAGGACTAGTGAGTTTGCTGTTATTCTGCTGTCTTTTTCCGGGTCCTTTTGCTGTTGGTGGGTCTGCTACCCTTCATTCTTTTGTGTACATGCACTTCAGAACAGATACATAATTTATAATTAAACTTCCGCCACAGCCTTCGTCGATTTAGGGAACATCTCTGATCTCTCTTGCTAATCATGACAGAATTTTAGAGTCTATTTAACTTCTTAGCTGGTAGTTCTATTTGACATGCTTGCAGAATTACGAGACGATAAATTTTTAAAAAAATCAGGAAACAACAGGTGTTGGAGAGGATGTGGAGAAATAGGAACACTTTTACACTGTTGGTGGGATTGTAAACTAGTTCAACCATTATGGAAAACAGTATGGCAATTCCTCAAAGATCTAGAACTAGATGTACCATATGACCCAGCCATCCCACTACTGGGTATATACCCAAAGGATTATAAATTATTCTACTACAAAGACACATGCACACGTATGTTTATTGCGGCACTATTCACAATAGCAAAGACTTGGAATCAACCCAAATGTCCATCAGTGACAGACTGGATTAAGACAATGTGGCACATATACACCATGGAATACTATGCAGCCATAAAAAAGGATGAGTTTGCGTCCTTTGTAGGGACATGGATGCAGCTGGAAACCATCATTCTTAGCAAACTATCACAAGAACAGAAAACCAAACACCGCATGTTCTCACTCATAGGTGGGAACTGAACAATGAGCTCACTTGGACTCGGGAAGGGGAACATCACACAATGGGGCCTGTCATGGGGAAGGGGGAGAGGGGAGGGATTGCATTGGGGAGTTATACCTGATATAAATGATGAATTGACGGGTGCTGACGAGTTGATGGGTGCAGCACACCAACATGGCACATGTATACATATGTAACAAACCTGCACGTTATGCACATGTACCCTAGAACTTAAAGTATAATAAAAAATAAAAATAAAAATAAATAAATAAATAAAAACAATAAAAAAAAAATTATCTCTCTATATTTCACTTCAAGTCATCCTCTTCACTTTCATCATCAACAAGGTTACCATTTTAGCCAGTTCCTCATTTCTATGACTAGTTCTTTTATTCTGGTCTCAGAAAACCTTGGCCTTCTTAAGTCCTCTCTCCCTTCATCTCCAGCATCCAACTTATCGAAAGTCACTATAATTTTTCTCTTTGACTTGTCTCCAATTTCCACCCTACCTAGGAGAAATTGCAAGCATCTGTTTTAAGCACTTTATTTGGGGAAAATTTTCCTATCTTTGCCTGTTCACAGAAATATCTAGAACCTATTATTTGTGAGGGACAAAGGGTGGGGCATAAGATTTATCAAACACAAGTTTCTTTGCTAAGCACTCTACATAGACTATCTTATTTTAATCACATAATAATCCCATGATATGTTTTTGCCTAAATTTATGAACAAGATAGAGAAAATCTAAAGAAGTTATTTGTGACCATAAACTAATAGCCAAGGAGAAAAGATCTCTGGAGAGTTTTACATTTCAGGAAGAACTCCTGGACTTTAATAACATTTGAATGATAATAATAATGTTGATAATATATTTATTAACCACTTACTTTCTGTTAGGCTCTGGCCCACAAATGCTTTGACTACTTTATGCCATTTTATCCTCACAACAACCTTTGGAGGAAGGTGAAAACTTGTTTTAGAACATGAGAAAACTGAGGCTAAGGGAGGTAAAATAACTTGACCAAAGTTTCATAGCTGGGAGTTAGTAAAACCTATATTGGAACTCAATCAGCTTTAGTTCAGACCCTTTACCTTTAATGACAACACTATTTGAAAATGTGAAATATCACACGTTATTTTCTACTTAGTCATTTTTGCAAAACCACTCCCAGCTCTCCTCATTAAAATTGCCATACTTAAACACTACACTTCTCCCCATAATCTCTAGCGGAGTGTTGGGCACAAAGTTTATACTCAATACATACTTTCAGTAACTTCCTCCGTAATTGAAAGCTGTTTCTTTATACCTAGCCATATGAATGTGATTTTAAACACACTAAATACAACTGCAAAAGTCATTACTAGATTATGAGTTGAGAAAAATATTGGACACAGAGTTGACACTAATGTTTTAGCCCTGTTTTGTCGCTAACACCTGTGATACTCAGTTTTTTCATCTGTAAATTGGAAAGCTTTGTTTTAGAATGTTTTGGTCTAAAATCATTTTTAAATGTGTACCCCACATTTTGTAGTTCTGGTCATGCTTTAATTATGTTGGAAAATGTGTCCATATTTGGTTAATAGCAAAGAACATTTGGAATGTCGATTTTAGTATAGTGGTTTTATTCCCTGGTATTTAGGAATGCAAATAATGTGTACCCAGGATTCGATGTGTGTGTGTGTGTGTGTGTGTGTGTGTGTGTGTGTGTGTGTTTGTGTGTGTGGTTAGTATCAGTGGTCAGATTTAATCTAATCTATGTATTCACCCAGAAATATACATGTGCTCGGTGTCCACCCATATTAACCATGAAATTGGTAGCACATGTTATCTTCTTTGATGTTTCATATCATTCTCTTCATTTTTTAATTCCAACCCTTAAAAAGAGACTATTTTGTATTTCACATGCATTAAAATTAGCAGCAGGTGAACTATAGTACATTAATTAAAAATTGGAGATCCAAACAGGCAGGCCTTCATATAATTTGCCCATAGGTGTACAGCAAACGTTGCATTTAAAGCCATATAGTCTGATTCCTAAGCCAACTCACTAACCATTCTCTGAAAGAGAAATTTGAACAGCTTTCCACTTAGCAAATTTTTAAATAGAAAAAGTTCTTTATGAAAATTGCCATACTTCAACAATAAATGGTATATGAGTCCTGAAAAGCCAGTTTGTAAAAAACAAAAAAGTTTCAGTGAGTTATTCCTCTACCTTTAGCTTTTATCAACATTCACTTAATTTTCAGATTTGTTCTTGGCCTCCACAGAGCACTTCCTTTGGATATAACCTAATCTCCTGATTTAGAATGTTCTCAGCTCCATTGCTTCCACAGCTTCTTCAGGTATAAAAACTTTTACATATTATTTTTTCTATATCCAAATTTTTAATGTCCCCAGAGAATGAGCCTTAATTTCAAGACACACAAAAGAGGCATTTAAAAAGTTCTTTCTGGCTTTTCCCAATTCTTAGCTGCTTCTAATGTAGGGTATGGTGAGGAGAGAAACATTCTTATTTCAATGAGTTCTATAGAAATTGCATTGCTAAAACAGTCAATGAATATCTTTTCTTAGGACTAGATGGAAACTAAAAGCAGCTTGAGTATATATTCATCCCAAGTATGCCTTCATACTTGGATAGGTAGACAGTGCTACGATCCTATTCTTTGCAAAAATATTCAGATTATTGATGCAAAATAACAGGTTCTAAGTTAAAAATGGCAGGTTGACAATACTTATGTATTGTCTTCCTATACACTCCTTATATTCAACTGAAAGAATAGAAAATCTATGAAAAGATGTCTCTTTTTTTACTTCTATAAATTTGAAGTTATTCTGGATTATCTTTTGTAAATTGTTGACAGCCTTCATCCATTCTTCTATTGTTTATATTTCTCTTATTTATGATTTTATGTATAAATTATATTTTTTTTTTATTTTAATAGGTTTGTTTTTACCTTTGTTCCATTTCAAGTCTCTTAACAATTAGGAATATTGCAACCTTTGGGGAAATACCGTATGTATAATATGGGAGTCATAATGTATTGAAATAGTTGTGTAGCCCTGCAACGAAAATAGAGAAAATAGAAGTGTAAACATTGTAATTTATCATTTTCAGAACTACAAAGGTAAAAGACATAGAGTATGAAATTTCATTCATCAAAATCTTGGTAAATAGTCACAGAGCTACAGCTGATGATTCAAGATGAATAATACAAATATATTAAACAAAAACACTGTGAAGTTTTCATATTTGAGTGGGGAAAATAACTGTAGAACCAGAAGAATGTTTCTTGAAATGTACATTTAATGCCAAAGCTAAATTTTACTGAGAGTTTCCTTGTTATCATAACAAAAAACTAATGTTTATTAATAGAGATTATCTAAATGCAGGGATCAGTTAAGTATTGACCTTTTCAGAATACTTCACATTTATTCTGTGACCTTGAAGCATCCTGACTCTGTAAGTTGAATGAGTTATAATTTTTCTATTTCTTCTAGCCCAATGTTGTATTAAGTACCTGGGCTCAAGATTTATGCAAACCTAGTTGCTTCATAAGTCTGTTTTTTTTATTATTATTATACTTTAAGTTCTAGGGTACATGTGCATAACGTGCAGGTTTGTTACATATGTATACTTGTGCCATGTTGGTGTGATGCACCCATCAACTCGTCAGCACCCATCAATTCATCATATATATCAGGTATGACTCCCAATGCAATCCCTCCCCCCTCGCCCCTCCCCATGATAGGCCCCAGTGTGTGATGTTCCCCTTCCCGAGTCCAGGTGATCTCATTGTTCAGTTCCCACCTATGAGTGAGAACATGCGGTGTTTGGTTTTCTGTTCTTGTGATAGTTTGCTAAGAACGATGGTTTCCAGCTGCATCCATGTCCCTACAAAGGACGCAAACTCATCCATTTTTTTGGCTGCATAGTATTCCATGGTGTATATGTGCCACATTTTCTTAATCCAGTCTGTCACTGATGGACATTTGGGTTGATTCCAAGTCTTTGCTATTGTGAATAGTGCGCAATAAACATACATGTGCATGTGTCTTTGTAGTAGAATAATTTATAATCCTTTGGGTATATACCCAGTAGTGGGATGGCTGGGTCATATGGTACATCTAGTTCTAGATCCTTGAGGAATTGCCATACTGTTTTCCATAATGGTTGAACTAGTTTACAATCCCACCAACAGTGTAAAAGTGTTCCTATTTCTCCACATCCTCTCCAACACCTGTTGTTTCCTGACTTTTTAATGATTGCCATTCTAACTGGTGTGAGATGGTATCTCATTGTGGTTTTGATTTGCATTTCTCTGATGGCGAGTGATGATGAGCATTTTTTCATGTGTCTGTTGGCTGTATGAATGTCTTCTTTTGAGAAATGTCTGTTCATATCCTTTCCCCACTTTTTGATGGGGTTGTTTGTTTTTTTCTTGTAAATTTGTTTGAGTTCTTTGTAGGTCCTGGATATCAGCCCTTTGTCAGATGAGTAGATTGCAAAAATTTTCTCCCATTCTGTAGGTTGCCTGTTCACTCTGATGGTAGTTTCTTTTGCTGTGCAGAAGCTCTTTAGTTTAATGAGATCCCATTTGTCAATTTTGGCTTTTGCTGCCGTTGCTTTTGGTGTTTTAGACATGAAGTCCTTGCCCATGCCTATGTCCTGAATGGTACCACCTAGGTTTTCTTCTAGGGTTTTTATGGTATTAGGTCTAACATTTAAGTCTCTAATCCATCTTGAATTAATTTTCGTATAAGGAGTAAGGAAAGGATCCAGTTTCAGCTTTCTACTTATGGCTAGCCAATTTTCCCAGCACCATTTATTAAGTAGGGAATCCTTTCCCCATTTCTTGTTTCTCTGAGGTTTGTCAAAGATCAGATGGCTGTAGATGTGTAGTATTATTTCTGAGGACTCTGTTCTGTTCCATTGGTCTATATCTCTGGCACCAGTACCATGCTGTTTTGATTACTGTAGCCTTGTAGTATAGTTTGAAGTCAGGTAGCATGATGCCTCCAGCTTTTTCCTTTTGACTTAGGATTGTCTTGGCAATGCGGGCTCTTTTTTGGTTCCATATGAACTTTAAAGCAGTTTTTTCCAATTCTGTGAAGAAACTCATTGGTAGCTTAATGGGGATGGCATTGAATCTATAAATAACCTTGGGCAGTATGGCCATTTTCACAATATTGATTCTTCCTATCCATGAGCATGGTATGTTCTTCCATTTGTTTGTGTCCTCTTT
>NC_045435.1:8572464-8615692 GCF_002776525.5 Piliocolobus tephrosceles | reverse complement strand
CTCCCGAGTGAGATGACCCCAGTACCTCAGTTGAAAATGCAGAAATCGCCAGTCTTCTGTGTCGCTCGCGCTGGGAGTTGGAGACTGAAGCTGCTCCTATTCGGCCATCTTGCTCCGCCCCACTACCGGTT
This sequence comes from Piliocolobus tephrosceles, assembly GCF_002776525.5. Taxonomy (NCBI): domain Eukaryota; kingdom Metazoa; phylum Chordata; class Mammalia; order Primates; family Cercopithecidae; genus Piliocolobus; species Piliocolobus tephrosceles. Next base: position 8,615,561 of record NC_045435.1, on the reverse strand, counting down.
GAACAATTTAGATAATGAAATGGTGAGTGATTACAATCTTGTATGCAAACTAATGGCATCTATATAATAAAATTGTAATTACACATTTGAAATCAATAATGTATAATTTCTAGCAGACTACTTTTGTCCCAGCATAAATGAAGCCTTCTCTCCAGCAGCGCTTCTAATTTAGATTGCCTAACACATTGAATGACAAATCTGAGCATCTATTTAGCCATTAAGATGTTAATATTAAAGGACATTTTTTGAGAAGTATTAAGAACCAGGAAGCATTGTAATGTTTTATTGCAAAATTAAATTTAGGATCATATTCACAATTAGGTAGGCTGCATGGTAGTCTGTAATGCTAGCTGTTTATTCCAGTTCTAGATTTTGCCTATCTGGTGTTTAGAAGTCGTCTTCTCACATAGTCACTTTAGATTATGTTATACACTTTCCAAACAAAATCACAAAAAAATTGTTGAAAACATTTTGATTTTTTTTGTCTCATCACAAAAGTAACATATGTTTTAGATTTTAAAAACTATAGATAAACAAGGAAAAGGGGAAAAAGCCACCCAAAAGGTGACCACTTTGAGATTAATATAGTTAATATTTTTGTTTGAATCCTTTTTTTAGAGAAGTGGTGCATGTTTTTGTATCTATATTTTTTAAATGCTGTTTTCCCCCACAAAACAACTTATTATGAACATTTTTTCATGCTATTTGATATGCTTTTCCTGTGTCCTACCCAAATCTCATCTTGTATTTCTCATAATCCCCACATGTCATGGGAGGGACCAGGTGGAGATGATTGAATTATGGGGGCAGTTTTCCCAATCCTTTTCTTATGATAGTGAGGTAGTTCTCATGACCTCTGATGGTTTTATAAGAGGCCGTTTTTCCTGCTTCACTCTATACTTCTCCTCACTGCTGCCATGTGAAGAAGCACATGTTTGCTTCCCCTTCTGCCATGATTGTAAGTTTCTTGAGGCCTCCCCAGCCATGCTGCACTGTGAGTCAAATAAACCTCTTTCTTTTATAAATTACCCAGGTTCAGGTATGTTTTTATTAGCAGCATGAGAACAGACTAATACAGTAAATTGGTATTGGGTAGTGGGGTACTGCTATAAAGATACCCAAAAATGTGGAAGCCACTTTGGAACTGGGCAATAGGCAGAGTCTGGAACAGTTTGGAGGGCTCAGAAGACAGGAAAATGTGGGAAAGTTTGATCTTCCTAAAGACTTGTTGAATGGCTTTGACCAAAATGCTGATAGTAATATGGACAATAAAGTCCAGGCTGAAGTGGTCTCAGATGGAGATAAGGAACTTGTTGGGAGATGGAGTAAAGGTCACCCTTGCTATGCAAAGAAACTGTTGGCATTTTCCTCCTGCCCTAGAGATCTGTGGAAATTAAAACTTGGGAGAGATGATTTAAGAGTATCTGGCAGAAGAAATTTTTAAGTGGCAAAGCATTCAAAAGGAAGCAGAGCACGAATGTTTAAAAAATTTGCAACTTGACAATGTGATAGAAAAGAAAACCCTATTTTCCAGGGAGAAATTCAAGCCTGCTGCAGAAATTTGCATCAATAATGAGGAGCCAAATGTTACTCACCAAGACACTGGGGAAAATGTCTCCAGGGCATGTCAGAAACCTTCACAGCAGCCCCTCACATCACAGGCCTGGAGACCTAGGAAGAAAAAATGGTTTCCTGGGTTAGGTCCAGGGCTCCCTTGGGACTTTGTGTTCTGCATCCCAGCCACTCCAAGCCATGGCTAAAAGGGGCTAAGGTACAGCACAGGCCATGACTTCAGAGTGCTAACCTCAAGCCTTGGCAGCTTCCACGTGGTGTTGAGTCTGCTGGTGCACAGAAGTCAAGAATTGAGGTTTGGGAACTTCCACCTAGATTTCAGAGGATATATAGAAATGCCTGGATGTCCATGCAGAAGTTTGCTGCAGGGGCAGAGCCCTTATGGAGAACATCTGCTAGGGCAGGCAGAGGGAAATGTGGGGTTGGGTCTCTCACACAGAATCCCTACTGGGGCACTGCCTAGTGGAGCTGTGAGGAGAGGGCCACTGTCCTCCACACCCCAGAATGGTAGATACACTGACAGCTTGTACTGAGGACCTGGAAAAGCCACAGACACTTAATGTCAGCCTGTGAAAGCAGCCTGGAGGGGGGTTGTACCCTGTAAAGCCACAGGGGCAGAGCTGTCCATGGCCTTGGGAGCCCACCACTTGCATAAGTGTGACCTTGATATGAGACGTGAGTCAAATGAGATCATTTTGTAAATTTAAGATTTAACGACTGTCCTATTGATTTCAGACTTGCATGTGGCCTGTAGTCCCATTTGTTTCCACCAATTTCTCCCATTGGAATAACTATATTTATGTAGTGCCTGTACCCCATTTATCTAGGAAATAACTAACTTGCTTTTGGTTTTACAGGCTCACAGATGGAAGAAACTTGCCTTGTTTCAGATGAGACTTTGGACTTCGACTTTTCAGTTAAGGCTGGAACAAGTTAAGACTTTGGGGGACTGATGGAAGGGCATAATTTGCTTTGAAATGTGAGAACATAAGATTTGGAGGGACCAGGGGTGAAATAATATAGCTTGACTGTGTCCTCACCCAAATCTCATATTGAATTGTAGTTCCCATAATCCCCATGTGTCATGGGAAGGACCAGGTGGAGATAATTGAATCATGGGGTGTTTTCCCCCATCCTGTTCTCATGATAGTGAGTTAGTTCTTATGAGATCTGATGGTTTTATAAGGGTCTTTTCCCCAACTTTGCTCTGCACTTCTCCTTGCTGCCACCATGTGAAGAAGAATGGTTGTGTTTGCTTCCCCTTCTGCTATGACTGTAAGTTTCTTGAGGCCTCCCCAGTCATCCTGAACTGTGAGTCAATTAAACTTCTTTCTCTTATAAATTACCCTGTCTCAGATATGTCTTTAGTGGCATGAGAATGGACTAATACATACTACACAGACACTGATTTCAACATACACATGCTTTGAAGATCAATACTTATGGGAAGAATATTTTCATAGCAAGCCTGTTTGGGATTCAGAATGAGTGGTGAAGCAAGTGTTTGGAACCTTTCAAGGGAATTTTCATTCAGAGTTTTTTTGCTATAGGATGGTTTAAATTATTTAGCTCAATGTTGGTGAATTAGTTGCAGGAGACATTTCCACCTAGATTAGAGGTTGCTTTATTTGGTATAAAATATATTATACTAACCTGGGAATCAAGAGGCTTGAGATTTCATCATGGCTCTGCCTCACTGACTCTGTGAGTAACACTAGGCAAAGATATTACCCTAGGTGTTTTTCTTATAATATGAGCTCATCTAAATTGCCAGGCTATAGTTCTTAATACCATGAATAAAATAATTGTTTTTAGGTATGGATCATTCTATTTTATTTAGTTAACAAACCAAGTCAGATTATTGTCATTTTTGAAAGGAGAGATGTGACATAATAGAGACTTATGGCTTTATACCTATTTTCAAAGGCTATTCAGTCAATCTGTTCTTGACCTTAGAAAAAATATTTCAGAATGTAATAATCACTTAATACATCTACTTTCTTGTGTAATCCAAAATTATACAGAACTGGGTCAAATGCCAATGTAGTAATACAAAACATAAGTCTTTACAAAAAATCTAATTAAACATAAATTATTTTAAGAAAATATACTATGATAAAATATCAATCATGATTGTTTATGCTTATTTCTTAAAGTGCATATAAATCTTTTTTTGTTGTTGTTATTGTTGATTGGCTGATCAGAAACCAGAATCTCATCTCCCTCATTGACAAACCCTCTAGGTCACAGTAGACTTCAATTGGTATAATAAAAATTTCTCACAGAGGTAAAATTTAGATAGCTTTGAAGGTGAAGTAAATGAGAAGTTACTGGGGGAGAATTTGCTTTAGGATAGTCTTATCTATTGACATTTTGACAATATTAAATTGTGAGAACCCTTGAGGTATCTTCAAGATACACTGATTGAGTGCACCTTCTTCAACAGAAACAAATGGAACCCCACAAATATGGAGGTGAAATGCTCATCTTTTCTAAAGAAGAAGATTTATTTATAACTTCATTGCTTATGGAAAATTATTCCAAATAAAATTAAATACCTTCTAATTTCGTTTAAACCCATTTTGTCATGTTCTGTGCACATGAGAGTTTGTAAACAGATGGCCAGTACTCACTGAATAGAGTCTCTTCGTGTATTTAAAAATTGGCATGAAATGACTCTTGGGTCTTTTCTTCATCAAATTGTATAGTTTCAGCTTTGTTAACCTCTGAATGTCAACTGTAGTTTCCAGTCTTTTAGTCATCTTCTGGATCATCTTTAAGCTGTTCATGTTCTTTCATTAGTCAGCTGTACTTCAATAAGCCCTCCAACAACTACCAAGAAACATGTCAGAATTTGTTCAGCTGTCAGAGCATTTTATATCTCTTAATCTATATTTCTTGTACATTTTGGGCACAAGGATAAAATGAATGCAGCTTTCAGAGGTACAGCTATGCTTTTTTCTTAATTTTAATTTTTGTATGATAACAGTTTTGATGGCTTTGCCAATGAGCCAGATTTTTTTTTATCTAAGATAATGAAATTTAACTAGAGGCAGGAATGAAATTACACTGAAGTCCAGAGATTCTAGGTAGCCATGGTTTTCCACTGAGCTGAGTGTTTTCTTCTTTGAGAACCTTAACTTTATTACTATATGGATGAAAACTTACAAAAATATATCACACTTTCTTTCTTACATAGTTCATATGGAATATGTTTTGGCATTTTTGTTTGACAACATAATTTAATTCAATATATTTATTGAGCACCTACAAAATTAAGAAATATGCTAGAAGATATGGAGACAAGGTGAATCAGAAATTAAGGGCTTGCAATCTAAGAGAGAGAAATAAGCACAAAATGACCCTAATACACACTAGTAAGTGGTAAATGCCATAAGAGATTGAAGATACATGTTAAAGGAATCTTGGAGGAAACAGAATTTCATGGAAGCAGCATCTTTAAGTTGCTCATTAAGGTAGTAGAAATGCTTTCCCCACAAAAGCACTCTAAGATAGTGGGAAATTGGTATGTGTAAGCTTTGACCAGAGTAGGCAAGTGATATAAAATATATCTAGAACATTTATTGCGTTTCACAGATGGGAGAAAATATTGTCATTTTTTTTGAGAGTATGAATAGATAAACAGGGCTGAATTTCAACAACACTGATTTGATATTAATGAATAAAGAGTTACCTGAGTCTGCATAATTTATGAAGCAAGAAGGTTTAATTGATTCACAGTTTGAAAGGATTAAAAGGAAACATGACTGGGAGGCCTCAGGAAACTTACAATCATGGTGGAAGGCAATGGGGAAACAAGCACATCTTACCATGGTGAAGCAGGAGAGAAAAGCAGAGGTGGGGTAGGGGAACTGCTTACACTTTTAAACCATAAGACCTTGGGAGAACTAACTCACTATCATTAGAACAGCATGGAGGAAACTGCCCCCATGATCACCCCCCTCCCAAGACATGTGGGATTAGAATTAGATATAAGATCATAAGATTTAAGTGGGGACACAGAGCCAAACCATATCAACATCTGTGTCTAGGCTTAGGAAGGGCCTGTAGTTGCTTTTTGTTTTATTTTTGTTTTTGTTTTGCTATGTTTTGTTGTAAGTGTTGCGCTGGTCTCATAAAATGAGTTTGGAAGTGTTCTTTCTTTCACATTTCCTAAAACTGGTTGAATACCAGTGGCTTGTGTTTGAAGGCTTTTGGAGGAAAGTAGATTTTTATCATTTCTAAATTAATTTTGCTAGCAGTTTTCATAAGTTTAGTAACTTTTAGTGTGTTTTCAAGGAATTTGTCTATTTCATCTACATCATCAGGTTTGTAGGCATGTTATTCATAATAGTCTCTTACTACCTTTCTAAATACTGTAGGGGTTAGAGTCACATTTCCTGCTTTATTCTTGGTATTGATACTTTGTATTTTCTCCCTTTTTTTGTTGGTCAGTCTAGTGATTAATTTTGATAATCTTTTTAAGAGCCAATCTAACTTTGTGTATGTTCTTTATTCCCATATAAATAATTTTTAGTCTCTATTTCTGATATCGTTTGGCTCTATTTCCCCACCCAAATCTCATATTGAATTGTAATTCTCAGTGTTGAGGGAGGGACCTGGTGAGAGGTAATTGGATAATGTGTACAGATTTCCTCCTCACTATTCTTGTAACAGTGAGTGAGTTTTCATGAGGTCTGGTTGTTTGAAAGTGTGTAGCACCTTCCCCTTTGTTCTCTCTCTTCTTCTCTCCTGCCATGTGAAGAAGGTGCTTGCTTCCCTTTTACCTTTCTGCCATGATTGTAAGTTTCCTGAAGTCTTCCCATCCATGCTTCCTGTGGAGCCTGCAGAAATGTGAGTCAATTAAACCTCTTTTCTTCATAAATTACTCAGTCTCAGATAGTTCTTTATAGCAGTGTGAGAATGGACTAATACAATTTCCTTTCTTGTACTTATTTTGGGTTTAATCTGTGTAACTCATTTATTTTAAACTTTTTGTTTTTCAATATAAAAATTCTAAGCTATAAATTTCCCTTGCAGCACTGATGTAGATGATCTTATACATTTGATGTGTTGTGTTATCATCTAAATCAAAATATTTTTTAAATTCTTTGACCTTGTATAATTTAGAGGTGAATTGCTTAATTTTGACATAGTTCAGGAATTCTACATCTTATTATCTTTTATTCTAACACAATTTTGTTGTGTGTTGAGAACATAGTCAATGTTAGTTCAATTATTTTGTCTTTATTGAGCTTTATTTTCTAGCCTTCTATATGGTCTCCCTTTGAGATTTTAAAATATGCATTTGAAAATATTGCCTTCCACAGCTATATGATGTAATATTTATAAATGCCTATTAGGTCAAATTAGGTGAAATTTTTGTACTAAGCTTCTATGTAATTTCTGATTTTTAAAATTTGTTCTAACAATTACTGAGATAATGTTAGCATATATAGATATGATAGCATATTTCTCTATTTTTGCCTTTAATACTGTCTTTTTCATTTGTTTTATGTACTTTGAATCTCTATTGTTAAGTATATGAACATTTTGTTTAATGTACATGAACCCTGCTATAATTTTGATATATTCTTTCATGCCTACAGTAATATTCATTGTTTTGAGGTCTATTTTCTTACAGTAATACAGTCACACAACTTTCTTATGTTCATATGGCACATGTTTTCCATCCCATTATTTAAATTTCATTCTGCCTTTGTACTTTAAGTTTCTTGCTTATAATAAACTTATTTTTGGCTTTTGTAATTTTTATCAATTTTTTGTTATTTACATTGTAATAATTATTTTATATATTATTTATTGATACATAATTTTACCTATTAATTGGGATACATATATTTTGATACAAACATATGATGTGTAATAACGATCAACTAGGAGCAATTGGGATATCCAGCTCCTCAAACATTTATTATTTCTTTGTGTTGCAAACATTCCTAATCTCTTCTTGCTACTTTGAAATATATGATAGCACAATAGGGCAACTATAGCTAATGATATATTATTAATTCTGATTATCTCTGCCTCTTCTATTTAATAAAATTATTGTGATGACTGTGTTTATGTCTATCAAAATTTTTTTATTGTTCTCTTCATTTTTTGTTCCTTTGACTCTGATTTTCTATATTCTTTTGGATTTAGGATATTTATTCTTCTGTTTATCTCCTTTACTATTTTTTTATACAAAACTTTTTGTATTACCTTTTAATGGTTTTTTGAACTACAGTATGCCTCCTTCACTTCTACAGTCCACTTTGGATTGATATTACACCACTATACATAAAATGTAGAAAGCTGACAAATATATAATTTCATGTATCCTTCTTAATATATTATTTGCTATCATTAGCTATTGTTTTCAAATGTTACACTGTATCTGTTATAGATCTCGCAATTAATTGCTGGAGATTTTGCCTTAATCAATGTTTTTTAAAGAAATCAGTAAAAGTTAGAAAAAGCTTTGTAAACCTTCCATTCTTGACCTTTTTCAGTATTTGAGTATTCTACAATATTTCCCGTAGATTCAAATTTCCAACTGGTGTCATTTCTTTTCAGTTTAAAGAATTTCCTTTAATGTATTTTATAGTACAGTTGTGTTGGTAGCAAATTTTCTCTGTTTGTATCTAAAAATGTCTTTTTTATCTAAAACTGTCTTTATTTTAACTCCATTTAAAAATATTTTTTGTTGAAGAACATAGAATTCAGAATTTCAATTGATTCTAATTGAAAATTGCTATATTTTCCCTCTTAGTACTGTAAAAATATTATTCCATTGTATTCTGGATTATGCTGTTGCTATTGAGAAGTGAGTCATTATACTTATTGTGGTTGCCCTGATATGATATGATTATTTTACTTTGATTGCTTTCAGTATTTTCTCTCTCTTTTTTCTTAGTTTTTATAGTTTTACTATGTGCCTAAGTTTGGTTTTCTGTTTATTTCTCTGTCTGGAGATTTGTTGAGAATCTTGGATTTGGGGGTTTATATTTATCATATCTTTTAAAATTGACCATTATTTCTTGAAATAATTTTATGCTTCTTTCTCTCCTTCCTGTACATTTAGAGCTTTGAAGACACATGTTAATCTACTTCATGTTGTCCCATAGGTCACTAATGCTCTCTTCAGTTATGTCAGTATTGTTTTCTTCCTCTTTCCCTTATTTTGAATAATATCTGTTAATCTGTCTTCAACTTCATTGATCCTTTCTTATGCAGTGTTTATTCACATTGAGTGTGTTTTTATTTTATGTATTATGCTTTTATGTTCTAGAATTGTTTCTATTTTATAGTTTCCATTTCTATGTTGAGATTTTCCATTTGGTCATCTAATTTTTGTTTTTCCTAAAACTCCTTGAACATAATTATAATAGCTATTTTAATTTCCTTGAGTGATACTTCTACTGTTTCTATCATCTGTAGCTCACCTTCTGTTGTTATTTTCTTGGTTGTGGACTCCCAGTTGATTGTTTCTTCATGTCCCTTATTATACTAAATTGTGTTTCCTAAAAAGTAAATCTATAGTTCAAAACACTTTAGGCCAGGCACTATGGCTCACACCTGTAATCCCAGCACTTTGGGAGGATGGGACGGGTGGATCACAATGTCAGGAGATTGAGACCATCCTGGCTAACAAGGTGAAACCCCATCTCTAAAAAAAAAAAATATGAAAAAATTAGGCAGGTGTAGTGGCTGGCGCCTGTAGTCCCAGTTACTTGGGAGGTTGAGGCAGGAGTATGACATGAATCCAGGAGGCGGAGCTTGCAGTGAGTCAAAATGGCGCCACTGCACTCCAGCCTGGATGATAGAGTGAGACTCCGTCTCAAAACAAACAAACAAACAAACAAACAAAACCCACATTAAAAAAAAAATTCTATCTTCTATCTTTATAAAAGTGTGAGAATGGACTAATACAGAAAATTGGTACCAGGAAAGTGGGGCACTGCTATAAAGATACTTGAAAACGTGGAAGTGACTTTGGACCTGAGTAATGGGCAGAGGTTGAAACAGTTTGGAGGGCTCAGAAGAAGACAGGAACATGTGGGAAAGTTTGGAACTTTCTGGAGATTTGTTGAATGGTTTTGACCAAAATGATGATAGTTATATGGACAATGAAATCCATACTGAAGTGGTCTCAGATGGAGATGAGGAATATATAGGGAACAGAAGCAAAAAAAAAAAAAAAAAAAAAAAAAAAGTCTGTCTTCCTATGCTTTAGCAAAAGGACTGGTGCATTGTGCCCCTGCTCTAAGGACCTGTAGAACTTTTATCTTGGGATAACTTAGGGTTTTTGAAGAAATAAATTTTAAGCAGCAAAGTGTTCAAGATATGACTTGGCTGCTGCTAACAGCATACAGTCATATATATTTGCAAAGAGATGATCTGAAATGGGAACTTACATTTAAAAAGGAAGCAAAGCATAAAAGTTTGGAAAATTTGCAGCCTAACCATGTTGCAGAAGGGAGAGAGAGAAAAAACAAACACACACAGTTTCTAGGTAGAAATTCAAGTTGGCTGCAGAAATTTGTGTGAGTAAAGAGCAGCCAAATGTTAATTGCCATGACAATAGGGAAAATGTCTCCAGGGCATATTAGAGACCTTTGTGACAGCCCCTCCCATCACAGGCCCAGAGGCCTAGGAGGGAAAAATAATTTCATGGGCTTGTCCCAGGGGCCCACTGCTCTATGCACTATTGGGACATGGTGCCCTGCATTCCAGCCACTCCAGCTCCAGCTGTGGCTAAAAGGGTCAAACGTGTAGCTTGAGCCATTGCTTTAGATGGTGCAAGCCCTAAACCTGGTGGCTTCCATATAGTGTTGGATCTGCATGTAGGCAGAAGACAAGAGTTTTTGCTTGGGGACCTCTGCCTAGATTTTGGAGGATGTATGGAAATGCCTGGATGTCCAAGCAGGTCTGTAGCAGTGTCAGAGCCCTCATGGAGAACGTCTACCAAGGTAGTGTGGGGGGAATTGTGAGGTTAAAACCCCCACACAGAGCCCTATTGAGGCACTACCTTGGGAGCTGTGAGAAGAGGGTCACAGTCCCCTAGACCCCAGAATCATAGATCCACCAAGAGCTTGTGCTGTGATCCTGAAAAAGCTGCAGGCACTCAATGAAAGCCCAAGAAAGCAGTTTCAGGGTCTGCACCCTGCAGAGCCATAGAGTCAGAGCTGCCGAAGGTCTTGAGAGCCTACCCCTTGTGTCATTGTGACTTGGACAGATGTGTGACAAGGAGTCAAAGGAAATCATTTTGGAGCTTTAAGATTTAATGGCTGCCATGCTGGGTTTCAGACTTGTGTGGGGCCTATAACCCCTTTGTTTTGGCCAATTTCTCCCATCTAGACTGGGAGAATTTACTCAATGTTGGTACTCCCATTGTATCTTGGAAGTAATTAACTTGATTTTGATTTTACAGGCTCATAGGCAGAAGGAACTTACGTTGTCTCAGATGAAGCTTTGTACTTGGACTTTTGAGTTAATGCTGGAATGAGTTAAGAGTTTGAGGGACTGATGGGAAGGCATGATTGGTTATGATATGTGAGAAGGACATGAAATTTGGGAGGATCCAGGGGCAGAATGATATGGTTTGGCTCTGTGTTCCCACCCACATCTCATCTTGAATTACAATCCCTAGGTGTTAGGGGAGGGACCTAGTGGGAGGTGATTGGATCAGTTTCCCTAATGCTGTTCTCATAATAGCGAGTGAGTTCTCATGAGATCTAATGGTTTAAAACTGTGTGGTAGTTTCTTCCTTCCTCTCTTTCCTGCTTTGCCATGGTAAATTGTGCTTGCTTCCCCTTCCTCTTCCACCATGATTGTAAGTTTCCTAAGGTCTCCCAGTCATGTTTACTGTTAAGCCTTTTGTACTGTGAGTAAACACCTTTTCTTCATAAATTTCTCAGTCTCAGGTAGCTTTTTTTAGCAGTGTGAGACTGGACTAATACAGATGTCCTTAATTAGATATTAGAAAACCTACGTTAGTTTGTTCTCCAATGCTATAAAGAAATACCTGAGACAGGGTAATTTATAAAGGAAAGAGCTTCAGTTAGCTCACGGTTTACAAGCTCTACAGGAAATATGATGCTGGCCATTGACTGGGCTTCTAGGAAACCCTTAGGAAACTTACAATCATGGCAGAAGGTGAAGGGGAAGCAGGATTACCTTACATGGCCAGACTAGGAATAAGACTAATGTGGGTGATATGGTTTGGCTCTGTGTCCCCACCCAAATCTCATCTTGTGGCTCCCATAATTTCCACGTGTTGTGAGAGGGACCCAGTGGGTGATGACTGAATTATGGGGATGGGTCTTTCCTGTGCTGTTCTTGTGATAGTAAATAAGTCTCATGAGATCTAATGGCTTTAAAAATGGAGTTTGCCTACAGAAGCTCTCTCTTTGCCTGCTGCCATCCACATAAGATGTAATTTGCTCCTCCTTGCCTTCCACCATGATTTGGAGGCCTCCCTAGCCATATGAAACTGTAAGTCCCATTAAACCTCTTTTTTGTTTTTTGTAAATTGCCCAGTCTCAGGTGTGTCTTTATCAGTAGCATGAAAATGGACTAATACAGTGGGGAAAAGTGCCACACACTTTTAAACAACTGGATATCATGAGAACTCACAATCATGATGACAGTACCAAGGGGAGATGGTGTTAAATCATGAGAAACTGCTTCCATAATCCAATTACTTTTCACCAGGCCCTACTTCCAACATTGAGGATCACAACTGAACATGAGATTTGGGTCAGAACACAGATCAAATCATATTATTCTATCCCAGGCTTCTCCCAAATCTCATGTCTTTCTCACACTGAAAAAGACAATTATGCCTTCTCAGCAATCCATTGAAGTCTTAACCCATTCCAGCATTAACTAAAAAGTTCTAAGTCTCATCTGAGACAAGGTAGGTCTCTTCTGCCTATCAGCCTACAAAATCCAAAGCAAGTTAGTTACTTCCAAAATACAATAGGAGTAGAGACATTAAGTAAATATTCCCACTCCAAATGGAGGAAAAGGCCAGAGTAAGGGGCTACAGGGTCCATGCAATTCCAAAATTCAGCAGGGTAGTCAATAAATCTTAAAGCTCCAAAATAACCTCTGTTGACTCTATGTCTTACATCTAGCACACACTAGTGAGAGCAGTGGTCTCCCCAGGCTTTGGCAGCTCTGTGCCTGTGGCTTTCCAAAGTTCAGCCCCCATGGCTGATCTCAAGGGCTGGCATTGAGTGCCTATGGCTTTTTCAGGTGCAGCATGCAAGCTACCAGTGGATCTACCTTTCTGGGGTCAGGAGGATGGTGGCCCTCTTTTCACAGCTCCACTAGGTAGTACCTCAGTGAAGACTCTGTGTAGGGGATCCAACCCCACATATCCCCCTTTCGTTGCCGTAGTAGATATTCTCCATGAGGGTTCCACTCCAGCAGCAGGATTCTGCCTGGACATCCAGTCTTTTCCATATATCCTCTGAAATCTAGGTGGAGACTCCCAAGCCTGAATTCCTGCATACCGCACCACAGTCTTTTTTTTTTGAGACGCACCACAGTCTTAACACCACATGGAAACCACCAAGACTACGGCTTGCACTCTCTGAAGCAGTGGATCAAGCTGTGCCTGGGCCCCTTTGAGCAGTGTCCCAAGGCTGCACTGGGCAGTGGGGCCCTGAACTTGGCCCATGAAACCATTCTGTCATCCTAACCTCCAAGCCTGTGATGGGAAGAGCTTATGCAAAGGACTCTGAAATGCCTTCAAGGCCATTTTCCCATTCTCTTACCTATCAGCACTTGCCCTACTTTTAGATATATAAATTTCTGCAGCCTGCTTGAATTCCTTCCGTGAAAATTGGCTTTTCTTTTCTACCACGTGGTCAGGTTGCAAATTTTCCAAACTTTCTTCTTTGCTTTTCTTTTAAATATAACAGTTTTTTTTTTTTTTGAGACAGAGTCTTGCTCTGTCACCCGGGCTGGAGTACAGTGGCTGGATCTCAGCTCACTGCAAGCTCCGCCTCCTGGGTTTACACCATTCTCCTGCCTCAGCCTCCCGAGTAGCTGGGACTACAGGTGCCCACCACCTCGCCCGGCTAGTTTTTTGTATTTTTTAGTAGAGACGGGGTTTCACAGTGTTAGCCAGGATGGTCTCCATCTCCTGACCTCGTGATCCACCCGTCTCGGCCTCCCAAAGTGCTGGGATTACAGGCTTGAGCCACCGCACCTGGCCAATATAACAATTTTCAGTCATTTCTTTGCTAACACACATGAGCATAGGCTGTTAGAAGCAGCCAGGTCACATCTTGAATGCTTTGCTGCTTAGAATTTTTTTCCACCAGATACCCTAAATCAGCATTCTCAAGTTCAAAGTTCCACAGATTCCTAGGTCAGGGGCACAATCAAACCAAGCTCTTTGACAAGGTGTAACAAAAGTGACTGCTCCACTTCCCAATAAGTTCCTCATCTTCACCTGTGACCTCATCAGCCTGGCCATCTCTGTTCACGTCACTATTGGTATTTGGGTCACAAACATTCAACAAGTTTCTAGGAAGTTCCAAATTTTTTCCTCATCTTTCTGTCTTCTGAGCCCTCCACACTCTTCCAAACTCTGTCTATTACCCAGTTTCAAAGTTGCTTCCACATTTTCAGGCATCTTTAGAGCAATACTGCACCCCTGGTACCAATTTTCTGTATTAGCCCATTCTTGCATTGCTAAAGAAATATTTGAGACTGGGTAGTGTATAAAGAAAAGAGCTTTAACTGGCTCATGGTTCCACAGACTGTACAGGAAGCACAATGCTGGCCATATGTATAGCTTCTGGGGAGGCCTCAGGAAACTTAAAATCATGACAGAAGACAAAGGGGAAGCAGGATTGTCTTACATGGCTGGGCCAGGATTGTCTTACATGGCTAAAAAAGGTATCACACATTTTTCAACAACCAGATATCATGAGAACTCACTATCACAATGAGAGCACCAAGGGGAAATGGTGTTAAGCCATGAAAAACTGTCCCCATGATCCAATCACCTTTCACCAGGCCTCACCTCCAACACTGAGGATCACAATTGAATGACATTTGGGTGGGGACACAGATCCAAACCATAAAAAAATTCAGTAAAATATAAAAAAGATAATATATTACAACTAAGGATTATCCTAGGAATGCATGTTTATTTTAACATTCAAAAATCAGTCAATATACTTCACCACATTAAGAGAATAAAGAAAAATCATATGGTCATATGAATAAGTACACAAAAATCATCTGACAATTTTCAACACCCATTTATGATAAAGATAAAAATTCTAGGAAAACTAGAAAGGATTCTACCATATGATAAAGAGCATCTAAGAAAAATGTACACCTAATGTAATACTTAATATTAAAATGTTGAATGATGTCTGCTATCAACACTTCTTAATATTTTACAGAAGGTACTATTCAATGTGATTAGGCAAGACAAGGAAACAATTTGCATAATGATCAGGGGGGAAAAGAGAAGTGAATTTTTATTTGCAGAAGCATTATTATCTACATAGAAAATACAAAGGATTTTATAAAAAAGAAAATGGTATATCTAATAAATGAATTCAGCAGTTTCTCAAGGTAAATATGCAAAAAAATTATTGTATTTCTCATACCAGCAACAAAAATTTAGAAAATAACATTCAAAAATTGATGTCATTTAAAATAACACCAAAAATTATAAAACCTCAGAATAATTTTTAAAAAGAAAGAAATGATCTTTATACTTGAAAGCCACAAAGACATTGCTGCAATAAGTTTTAAAATATCTGTATAAATGGAGCTATGTACCATGTTCATTAGATGGATAGTAATATTTTTACAATTTTAATTTTCTCTCACTTGATCTATAGATTGAAAGATCATTGCAACTCCAGTGCAAATTCTAGGAGGCTTGGCTATTTTAGATAACAATTGATGATCCTATAGTAAAATGTGTATGGAAATACAAAGGACCCAGAATAGCTAAAAACCATCTTAAGAACGAACAAAGCCAGAGAGCTCACACTCTTAATTTTAAGACTTCCATAATGCTACAGTAATTAATGCAATGTGTGACTGACACAAGGATACACTAAGAGAGCAGCAAAACAGAATCATGAGTCTAGAAGTAGCTCTACACATTTTGGTCAAATAATCTGTTACAAATGTGTCATTGAAATTCAATGGGAAAAGGAAAGCATTTTTAACAGTCCTGGGTCAATATTATGTCAATATGGAAAGAAAATAGAATCATGACTCAATATCATACCATACATTAAAATATCCATATAGTTTATAAACCTAAATGTAAATACTGAAACTATAAAGTTTTAAGAAAAATATAGAATATCTTTGTGCCTTTGCATAGGTAGTAGGCTCAATAGTGCCCCAGTAAAAGGGGCAACCCCTGTGACTAAAACCTTACATGAGAATGATATGACTGATTTAGGAATCTTAAATGGTGAAGCTTATTCTGAATTATGCAAGTGAGACATAGATGCACTCATAGCCATCCTTAGAGAAATAGAGGAGTTTTGAGTCAGAAAAAGAGGAGGCAACGTGATCACAGACAGAAAGACTTGAGTGATGCAGCCAAACCAAGACATTTCTAGCCACCCGAAGCTGAAAGAGGCAAGAAGCAGTCTCCTCTAGAGACTTTGGAGGAAAAATAGTTCTGATAATACTTTGATATCCAACTTCTGGCTTGCAGAACTGTTAAAGAATAAATGTCTCTTGTTTTAAGCTACCATTTATAGTAATTCATTATAGTAGCCACAGGAAACTGACAGAAAGTAAATAAAGGTTTCTTAACAAATTCAAAAAGCAGCAGCAAAATCAGAAAACAAATGTAGAAATAACATAAAAATAAAAAGCATTTGTTCTTCTTCAAAAGACACCATTTAAAAATGAATCCAAAGAGTGAGAAAAATATTTTTATCACACGTATTCAATAAGGCTTGACTCCAGAATAAAGAACTCTAATAAATCAATAATAAAAAGACAATGAACCTAATTAAAATACAGAGAGAAGAAAGCAGGCAGAACAAGGTGGTTTAACAGGACCCCCCAGAGATTGTTTCTCCCACAGGAACAATACATTGAGCAACTAACCATGCAAGAACACCTTCATAAGAACCAAAACTCAGGTAAGCAATCACAGTACCTGGTTTTAGTATCATATGAAGGAAAGAGACACTGAAGAGGGTAGAGCATAGGAAGACAGTCTTGAATTGCCTACACCACTTGTTTCCCCATTTCCCAGCAGTACTACATGACATGGAGAGAGAATCTATGTGCTTAGAGGAGGGAGAGCAAAGTGATCGTGGGACTTTCCATTGGACCTCAGACCGGCCCTGTAACAGTGGAAAGAAACACAGGGCAGAATTCAGCTACTGCCAACAGAGACAGCCTTTAGACCAACCCTAGCCGGTGGGGACTCATCCATCCTAGCGGTGGGAGACTGAGTTCTAACTAACCCACTACCACAAGCTACAGTACTCTGGGGTCCTAAATAAATCTGAAAGGTAGTCTAGGCCACAAGAATTGCAATTCCTGGGCAAGTCCTGGGGTTGTGCTGGGCAAGTCTCATGGTAACCTCAAATCAAATAAGCTACAATAGATCCACAAAAAATAAAAATAAAAAAGAAGAACATAAAACATACCACCACAGAAAATAACTTTCACAAAAAATAGGAAAAAATGGAGGAGGAAGGACCACAAAAAAAAAAAAAAAGAAAGAAAAAATATTTTTAAATGGCAGTACTAAGTCCTTACTTATCAAGAATAACATTGATTGTAAATGGACTATGCTCTCCAATTAAAAGACATAGGGTAACTGAAGGGATTTTCTGCTGCCTACAAGAAACACACTTCACCTATAAAAACACACATAAACTGAAAATGAAGACATGGAAAAAGACATCCCATGCGAATGGAAACCAAACAATAGCAGGAGTAGTTATACTTATTTCAGACAAATAGATTTCAAGACAAAAACTGTAAAAGGAGACAAAGAAGGTCCTCATATAATGATAAAGGGGTCAATTCAGCAAGAGGATATAATTGTATATATATAAGCACCCAACACTGGGTCACTCAGATATATAAAGCAAGTATTGCTAACGGAAACGTGGATCTATATAAAATAATGGGGAGAGACTTCAATACCTCACTTTCAGCATTTGACGGATCATCCAGACAGAAAATCACCAATGCAACACTCAACTTAATCTGCACTATAGACCCAAACCTAACAGATATTTACAGAATGTTTCATCCCATGGCTGCAGAATACAGATTCTTCCCTTCAGTAAATGAAATATTCTCAAGTATGGACCATATGTTAGGCCACAAAACAAATCTTTAGAAATTCAGAAAATATACTTATATCAAGTTTCTTCACTGACCGCAATGGAATAATGCTACAAATCAATTCCAAGAGGATTTTTAGAAACTATATAAACATATTGAAATTAAACAATATGCTCCTGAATGAGAGTGTCAATGAAGAAATTAAGAAGGAAATTAAAAGTTTCTTGAAACAAATATAAGTGGAAGCACAACACCAAAATTTATATAATACAGCAAAAGCAGTACTAACAGAAGAGTGTGTAGCAATAAGCATCTTTATCTTAAAATAGCAAAACTAGCAATTCATCTTAAAGAATTAGAAAAGCAAGAGGAAACCAAACCCAAGATTAGTGGAGGAAAATAAACAACAAAAATTCAAGCAGAAATAAATAAAATTGAACCAAGAAAACAATACAAATGCTTAATGAAACAAAGTTGAGTTTTTTGAAGAAAAAGAAAGCTAACAAATTCTTTTTTTGTATTTATTATACTTTAAGTTCTGGGTTACATGTGCAGAATGTGCAGGTTTGTTACATAGGTATACACGTGCCATGGTGGTTTGCTGCACCCATCAACACGTCACCTACGTTAGGTATTTCTCCTAATATTATCCCTCCCCTAGTCCCCCATTCCTCACAGGCCCCAGTGTGTGATGTTCCCCTCCCTGTGTCCAGGTGTTCTCATTGGAAAGCTAACAAATTCTTAATCAGACTAACTAAAAGAGAGAGAAGACACAAGTAAATAAAATCAGAGATGAAAGAGGTGACATTACAGCTGATACTGCAGAAATGTAAAGAATTATTAGAAACTACTATGAGCAACTACAGGTCTATAAGTTGGAAAAACCTAGAAGATATTGATAAATTCCTAGAGACATGAAATCTACCGAGATTGAACCATGAGGAAATCCAAAACTTGAATAGATCAACAACAAATAATGAGAGAAAAACCATAATAAAAAGTTTTCCATTAAAGAAAAGCTGAAGAATCAAAGAATTCACTGCTGAATTTTGTCAAACATTTAAAGGAAAATTAAAGCAATCCTACTTAAACTATTCTAAAAAATACAGAAAAAGGGAATACTTCTAAACTCATTCTATGAGGCTAATTTTGCTCTGATACCAAAACCAAAAACACATAAAGAAAACAAAACTACAGGCCAACATCTCGATGAACACTGATTCAAAAATCCTCAAAAATACTAGCAAACTGAATTCACCAACACATTAAAAAGATTATTCATTATGACCAAGTGGAATTTATTCCAGTGATGCAAGGATGAGTCCACATATGCAAATCAATCAGTGTGATACATCATATCAAGAGGATAAAGGACAAAAACCATATGATCGTTTCAACTGATGCTGAAAAAACATTTGGTAAAATTCAATACCCCTTCATTAAAAAAAAAAAAAAACCCTAAAAAACTGGGTATAGAAGGAACATACCTCAACACAGTAAAAGCCATATATGACAGACCCACAGATTGTATAGTATTGAACAGAGAAAAACTGAAAGCCTACCTCTAATATCTGGAACAATATGGACATGGTCACTTTCACCACTATTTTTCAACCTAGGAACTCCTACCTAGACCAATCAGACAGGAGAAAGAAAGAAATGATATCAAAATTGGAAAGAAAGAAATTAAAATATCCTTTTTTGCAGATTGTATAATTTTATATTTGGAAAAATCTTAAGACTCCACCTAAAAGGTATTAGAACTGATAAATTCATTAATATTGCAGGGTACAAAACTAACATACAAAATCAGTGGCATATCTATATGCCAACAGCAAACAATCTGAAAAAGAAATAAAAAATGTAATCCCATTTACAATAGCGACAAACAAAATACCTAGGAATAAAAATAGCCAAAATAGTGAAAAATCTCCACAATGAAAATTATAAAACATTGATTTGAGAAATTGAAGTGAGTGAACACAAAAATGAAAAGATATTTTATGTTCATGGATTGGAAAAATTAATATTATTAAAATGTCCATACTACCTAAAACACTCTACAGATTCAATGCAATTCCTATCAAAATATCAATACATTCTTCAGAGAAATAGAAACAAATTATCCTAAAAGTTATATGGAACTGCAAACAAAACAAAACAGAATAACTAAAGCCAACCTGAACAAACAGGACAAAAAAAGGTGAGACACATTATGTGACTTCAAATTATACTACAGCGATATAGTAACCCAAACAGCATGAAATGGCATTTAAACAGACACTTAGACAAATGCAACAGAATAGAGAATGTAGAAGTAAACCATACATCCATAGTGAACTCATTTTTGACATATGTGCCAAGAACAGACATTGGAGAAAGGACAATCTCTTCAAAAAGGTGCTGTGAAAACTGGACATCCTTATGCAGAAGATTGAAACTAGATTCCAGTCTCTCACCATATAAAAAAGTCAAACTAAAATGCATTGAAGACTTAAATCTAAGACCTGAAGCCATGAAACTACTAGAAGAAAACTAATGAAACTTTTTAGGTCATTCGTCTGGGCAAACATTTCTTTAGTAATACCTCAAACGCACAGGATACCAAAGCAAAAATGGGGATCACATCAAGTTAAATAGCTTCTCCACAGTGAAAGAAACAATTTTTAAAAGTGAAGAGACAACCCACAGAATGGGAGAAAATATTTGTTTTCTAATTATTTTACTAACTTTTATTTTAAATTCTGGAGTACATATGAAGAATGTGCAGGTTTGTTACATAGGTAAACATATGCCATGGTGGTTTGCTGCACAGATCAACCCAAAATCCAGTTATTAAGCCCAGCACCCATGAGCTGTTCTTTCTGATGCTCTCCCTCCCCTGCATGCCCAACAGGCCCCAGTGTGTGTTGTTCCCTATAATGTGTTCATGTGTTCTCAATATTCAACTCCCACTGATAAGTGAGAACATGTAGTGTTTGGTTTCCTGTTCTTACATTAGTTTGCTGAGGATAACGGCTTCCAGCTATATCCATATCCCTGCAAAGGACATGATCTCATTCCTTTTTATGACTGCATAGTATTCCATAGTGTATATGTACCACATTTTCTTTATCCAGTCTACTCTGATGGACATTTGGGTTTATTCCATGCCTTTGCTATTGTAAATAGTACTTTAATGAACATATGCGTGCATGTATCTTTATAACAGAATGATTTCCATTCCTTTGTGTATATACTCAGTAATGGAATTGCTGGATCAAGTGGTATTTCTGCTTCTAGATCTTTGAGGAATTGTCACACTGTCTTCCACAATGGTTGTACCAATTCACATTCTCACCAACAGTGTAGAAGTGTTCTTTTTTCTCCACAACCTCATCAGCATCTGTTGTTTCTTGACTTTTTAATAATTGCTATTTTCACTGGTGTGAGATGGTATCTCATTGTGGTTTTGATTTGCTTTTCTCTAATGATCAATGATGTTGAACTTTTTTTCATGTTTGTTGGCTGCATGAATGTCTTTTTTGAGAAGTGTCTGTTCACATCCTTTGCCCCTTTTTGATGAGGCTGTTTGTTTCTTGTAAATTGGTTTAAGTTCCTTGCAAATACTGAATAGTAGACTTTTGTCAGATGGATAGGTTGGAAAAATTTTCTCCCATTTTGTAGGTTCTCTGTTCAGTCTAATGATAATTTCTTTTGTTGTGCAGAAGCTCTTTAGTTTGATTAGATCCCATTTGTTAATTTTTGCTTTTGTTTTAATTGCTTTTGGTATTTTAATCATGAAATCTTTGTCACTATCCATCCGACAAGGAATTAATAACTAGAAAATATGTGAACCTTAAAACATAGAAAAAAATCTAATAATTCAGTTAAAAATGGGCAAACAATCCAAATAGACATTTCTCAAAATGAGGCATAAAAATGGCAAACGGGTATATGAAAAGTTGCCCAACATCATTTATCATCAGAGAAATGGAAATTAAAACTACAATAAGACATCATCTCATCCGGTCAAAATGGCTTTCATCCACATGTCAGGAAATAACATGCTGGTGAGGGTGTGGAGAAAAGAGAGCCCTTGTATACTGTTTTCTGGAAAAGTAAGCGTATGAAGAACAGTTTGGAAGTTTCTCAAAAAACTAAAAATAGAACTACCATATGATCCAGCAATCCCACTGCTGGGTATATATATCCAAAGGTAAGAAAATTAGTGTATTGAAATGATACCTGCACTCTATGCTTATTGTAACACTATTCATAATAACTAAGATTTGGAAGCAATCTAAGTGTTCACCAGCAGACAAATGGATACAGAGAATGTGGCATATATACACCATGAAATACTGCGCAGCTACAAAAAAGAATGAGATCATGTCCTTTGCAGCAGCATGGATGGAGCTGGAGGCCATTATCTTACATGAATTAACTAACACAGGAACAGAAAACCAACTACTGCATGTTCTTACTTATAAGTGAGAGCTAAACATTGAATACATATGGACACACACAAAAAAGTGCAACAGACACAGGACCTACTTGAGGGTGGGAGGGTGGTGGGTGAGGACTGAAAAACTTCCTATCCTGTACAGTGCTTATTTCCTGAGTGGCAAATTAATCGGTACACCAGACTCCTGTGACATGCAATTTACCTTATAAAAAACCTGCAAGTGCAGCCCTCAACCTAAGAAAATAATTTTAAAAAAAAGAAGAAAGTAGTGACAGGAAACTTTCCAGGGTGGCAATGGCAATGTTCTAATATATCTCAATTGGAAAGTTGGTTACATATTTGCTAATATTTATCCAACTCTATACTTAGAATATGTACATTTAATATGCAATAGTGAATCAATTAAAAATAAATCCAGCAGACTAGAAGCAGCTAGTGTGTGATGTTTTCATGAAGTGAAAAACAGAGTAGCATGTAATTACTAGATATTCAACTGGAACATCGAGGTCACAATGGGATTCATCAAGGAAACAACTTGGAGAATGAGAGGAACAAGTGGTGTGGTTCCCTCAAGAGTGGCATGGAGCCAGGGGAGGCTTCCTCATCCTGTTGAAATGATGAGTGTGTGAGAGTCCCTGGCGACCAACACTTCTGCCATGGACCTTCGCTACCCTGTGCTCAAGTTGATCCCCCTGTGAGTCCACCCCACCAGGGTCTGCAGACTGACACAGAGACCCATGTGGAGTCTGAGCAGAGTGGTAGCTCAGGCACACATGAAGTCCCCACTGGTGAAGCCTTGAGACCCCCTGAAACTATTGCTACGGAATAAAAGATGAAATGCTTCTGATTATTGTAAGTACAAAATTGCATGCAGGATTGTGTAAAGACAGTGCCGGGTTGGTCTGCCAGAATGAGCCAACAGCGCGTGATGTGCTTCCCCCTGCAGAGAGCCTATGAATGGACGTGCAGTCAGGGAGGGTTCACACCACCAAGATTCCTATCCCAGAAAAGCAGATGTTCATAGCTCTGGGAATGGAATGCGACCCTTGTGGAGAGCCTATAAATGGACGCATGGGGGGCACCTGTCCATATGGATAAGATAGGGCTATAAATGCCCTCATCTTGCCACGGCTTTCTAGGCCTCGTTAGGGTTAAGGCATACTCCCTTCTGAGAATTTCTGGTCTAACCGGTTGTCTAGTATCACGTCCTGTTTCTATGGATTGTTTGTAACCAGCTTTTGCTGCAACTGTTACTGCTGATTAATATCTTGCTAATCATAGGTTATGGAAAGACTGTGTTCCTGTTTTAAGGCTCTGTTAGAAATTACTGATGCACACACTGTATTGTAAATTCTTACCTCTGTATACTGTACTTCTGCCTACAGATGTTATGTTAAAGAATTACTTCATCCCCATGTGACCATCTCACCTCATAATCAAATGACCCTAAATCCTTCACTAACCTACCCCCGCACTCACTAAACTTGATAATAAATGCTGGCATATCCAGTGCATTGTTGGCACCATGGGACCAGAAGGCAGTGACCCCCCGGACCCAGCTTTCACTGTGTTGTGTGTGCCTATTATTTCTCGACATGCCAATCCACCTGGGAACAAAGAGAGAGCCCCATTGCATTGTGGGCTGCTGGCCAGATCCCGCAATACTCAGGCATCCTGGAGTTAGCATCTGCAGCTCTGGTCATTGAGGAGGTCAAGTTCCCTCACATCTTCCCAGGAAAGGGACCAATTACAGGGGGCTGAGCAGTGACTGACTGCAGGCCTCATCTCTACTGTGTTCACAGGATAAGGTCCACTGGCCTTGGTCTCCAGTCACTGCCCACCTGGGCTCTGGGGCCAGCAGCAGCTCTGCACTTCCCTAGATGGAGCTCCCAGTGAGAGAGGCCAGCCACCATTTTTGCTGTCCCATAGCCCCTACTGCTATAACCTTCAGGCTGTGGTGGTGATTACAGAGTGGCATGGATTTCCAGCACAGTGTACTCATCCCACAGAAATAGTGGCTAGACTGTTTTTTAGGTGGGTCCCTGATTCTACTTTTCCTCACTGAGCAGGACACCCCAACTTGGGATTACAGCCACCCCCTGACCAGGGCTCTCAGACCAGCAGGAGCTCTGCACTTGCCTGGGATGGAGCTCCCAGGGGGAGAGGCCGGCTGCCATTTTGCCATCTCACAGCCTCCACTGCTATAGCCTTTAGACTCTGGAGAGCAAGTGGTGATTAGGGACTGTACAGTCCCCTGCACAGTGCAGCCAACCCATGCAAAAGTATGCAGATTGTTTATTATACAGGTCCCGGATCCTGCTTCTCCTCACTGGGCCTTCAGCCACCCACCACTGGGGCTCTTGAGCCATTAGCAGCTCGGCAGTAGACAAAACTCCCAGAGGAAGGGACCAGCTGCTGTCCCACAGCCCCCACTGCTGTCCCACAGCCCCCACTGCTATAGCCTTCAGGCTATGGAGAGTGCATTGTGATTCGGGAGTGGTGTGGTTCCCCAGCATAGCACAGCCATACCGTGGAAAAGTGGTCAGACTGTTCACCACACAGGTGCCTGTCGCTGCTTTTCCTCACTGGGCAGGACCTCCCTACCTGAGACTCCAGCACCACTACCCTGCCCTCACTTGAATACTGCAGTCAGAGGCAGTTCTGCATTTCTCTGAGGAGGAAATCCCAGAGACAACTCACAACTTCTCTGCCATTGCAACTACAGTGGCACCATCCTAACTGCCCTTGGCAGAGGAAGGAACACAGGCCTTGTCGCTATGCTGTCACCTGTAGCCTACCACAGCCACCATACAGAGAGGAGTTCAGTCACTTTTCACTGTGAGCCCCTCCCCCCAACTATTAACCAGGAAGGGAAGAGCATGCCCACTGGTAGTGGCTCTGTGTTGCCCTGGACAGGGGCTCCCAGAGGTAACCGAGCTCTCCTGCCGCTGCCACAGCAATGGTTCTGCCCCTAATGCCCTTGGTCTGGGGAGGAAACAAAGAGCCGGAGGTTTTCACCTGAGCTTCCATCAAACCACAGTCACTATAGAGAGAGAAGCACAGTTTCTCATCGCTGTGAGCCCTTGAGTCCCCGTTCTTCAGCAAAGAGAGCCACCATCTTGGGCCAGCAGAGCAGCCACTCCAAACCCATGGCTGAACATTCCCAGTAGCAGTGGCTTTATGTTTCTCTGAGGTCAATCTTCCGGAGGCAATAGAAAACTCCCTGCCACTGCCATTGCAGTAGTACTGCATTTGCTGCCCTCAGATCAGGGAGGAACAAAGACCCGCAGTGCTTTAACCACACCTTCAGCAAGCTGCAGTTGCTCTAAGGAGGAGAAGCCAGTCTTTCTTCCCCAGCTCCCACCCGCTGCTGCTTCTCACAAGGCAGGGCCTCCTTGGCTTGGGCTCACAGTGCAGCCAACCCATCCCGTGCAAATCACACTGATTGATAGTGGCTCTGCATCTCCTTAGGGTCAGCCCCAAGAGATAGGTGTAAAAACCCACGACCACAACCAATGTTAAGATCCCTTCCCCTGCTGCCTCCAAGCTGAGGAGGAAACATAAGGCCTGAGATTGTCCCAGAGCTGCAGTGTGCAGCCTGGGAGTGCCAAGCCGAGATCTTAGGATGGGAGAGAAGCCTATACCTTCAGATCACTGAGAGGGAGCACAGCTGCAATCATGAGGAAATGCAAGGGAACCATCTGACTGGGAAAGAGCCTACTTACTGGCCCTTACACTTAAGCGCCACCTAGTGGATCACAGCCCAAAACATTAACACAAGAAATACTTGGCTAATATACTCCCCTGTGAAACCAAGGACAAGACTTCAGCTACAAATAAAGACCCTGCACAAAGCCTTGGCCCTCTGAAAACATCCAGAAAAAGTCTACTGGCTACTCAATTTACACTGCAGTTAAAGGAATACTAGCCTACACAGATGAGAAAGAACCAGTGCAAGAATTCTGGCAACTCAAAAAGCCAGAGTACCTTCTTTCCTCCAAAATATCATATTAGTTCCCCAGCAAGCGTTCTTAACCAGACTGAAATGGCTGAAATGACAGATACAGAATTCAGAATATGGATAAGAGTGAAGATCGTTAAGACTCATAAGAATGGTGAAACCCAATCCAAGGAAGCTGAGAATTACAATAAAATAATACAAGAGCTGATAAATGAAATAGCCATTATAAGAAACAACCAAACTGATCTGATAGAGCTGGAAAACACACTACAAAAATTGCATAATGCAATAGCAAGTATTAACAGCAGAATAGACCAAGCTGAAGAAAGAATCTCGGGGCTTAGAGACTGGCTCTCTGAAATAAATCAATCAGAAAAAAAAGAACGAATAAAACCCACAAGAAATATGGCAATATGTAAAGAGACAAAATTTATGACTTACTGGTGTCCCTGAAAGAAACAGGGAAAAAGCAAGCTACTTGGAGAAAATATTTGAGGATATCATCCATGAAAACTTCTCAAACTTTGTTGAAGAGAACAACATTCAAATTGAGGAAGTGCAGAGAACTTCTGTGAGATATTGCATAAAAATACTATCCCCAGGATACATAATTATCAGATTCATCAAGGTCAAAATGAAAGAAAAAATGGGAAAGGCAGCTCGAGAAAAGAGGTAGGTCACCTGCAAAGGGAACCCCATCAGGCTAACAGCAGTCCTTTTAGCAGAAACCCTATAAGCCAGAAGAGACTGGGGGCCTATATTAAACATTTTTAAAGAAAAAAATTTCAGTCACAAATCAGTAGAGAAATGCAGTTCAAAACTACAATGAGGTTCCATTTCACACCAGTCAGAATGACAATGATTAAAAACTAAACAAAACAAAACAAAACAAAACATGTCAGTGAGGTTTTGGAGAAAAGGGAAGGTTTATACACTGCTGGTGGGAGTGTTCAGCCCCTGTAGAGAGCAGTTTGGAGATTTCTCAAATAACTTAAAACAGAACTACCATTAGACCTAGCAATCTCATTAGTGGGTATATACCCAAAGGAATATAAATCATTCTACCATAAAGACACATGCACTTGTATGTTGCATGCAGCAATTTTCACAATAGCAAAGACATGGAATCAACCTAAATGCCCATCAATGGTAGAACGGATGAAGAAAGTGTGATACATATACATCATAGAATACTATGCAGCCATAAAAAGAATGCAATCATGTCCTTTGCAGCAGCATGGATGGAGCTAAAGGCCATTATCCTAATCAAACTAACATAGGAACAGAAAATCAAATACTGCAGGTTCAGATTTATAAGTGGGAGCTAAATAATAATGACACATGGATACTAGGAGAGGATCAACAGACACTGGCACTTACTTGAAGGTAGGGGGTGGGAAACAGGAGAGGACTGGAAAAATTACCTAAGAAGCATAATACCAGCTATTGTGCTTATTACCCGGGCAACAAACTTACCTTTACAACAAACCTCCGTGACATGCAGTTTGCCTATACAACAAACCTACACATGGATCCCTGAGCCTAAAAGTTAAAAAATAAAAATAAAAAAATAAAAGGAACAATGTATATTTGGTCAGATTATTGAAAGCTTCAATTATTTAGTGATTATTAAATTATGCAACTTACAAGTAAGAAGCTGGAAATCAAAGTGAATGACTCAGTAACATGGGAAGTAAAACTGCCTCATCGTAGCTCATTGTAACAATTACGACAGCAAATGAGGACAAGGCCCAAGTAGCTTGTTCATTTTCTCTGGCATGAACCTGAATATTTATGACAATGAATTCATCTGGAATTTCACAAGAAGTTAAACCATAACAGAAGTGACTTCTAATTCCCCTCCCCACCAGAAATTATGTAATAAAGTGCTATAAATTTCATTAACAGGCTCGTTTTCTTCCTTGTTGTGAACATCAACCAAAGTCCTGCCAGATGGGTACACTGATTACATCCATATAACCCTAGGAAGGACATTAATGACCACTGGTGATGCTATATAGACACAATAATATGCTAAACTCTAGGAAAATGTATGTGCATGGCTAGTTTAGAGCAAATGTAACATACTTCTCTCATATTAAAAACCCGGAGTTTTTATGAGAAATATATGTTTGATCTTTGACAACTACAATTTTAAAAAATTATTATTAAGCAACATTGGTTTATGTTAATGAATAATCGGAGGTTGTAGGTAAAAATATTAAAAATAATAGTAGAGGATCAAGCTGTACTTATTTATAAATGACATGTAAAACTTAATCCGACTTGAATATAATTTTTTACTATATCAAATGTGAATTGAAAGTGATTAGAAAAATTTATTCTATCATATGCATATCAACACAACCCCGATTGTAAACTGATAATTCAGATGTTTCCTAGATACCGTTGTACTATTTCCCCCTATTAATCAGCTTACTCAGAATGCACCTAATATGGTAAAACTCTGAAATGTTTTATCTCCCCAGATAGACTCTAATTTTAATATGGATACCTCTCCTACCAGTTATTGGCTTTTGCTGGAAAGACTGTAATGGGAAAAGTTCACAATGTTTATGATATTAGTAATTTAAGCTATTTTCTAACTTTAATAATAGAGTATCTTTTATTAAGGTCTTATACTCAGCTATTTGATAAGTGCTCTGTCAGCAGTATTTCTATTAATCCTCACCATAACTTTTTATGAAAGTGTTGTGTAGTTAACTTCCATTATATAGATAAGGAAACCAGGGCATCAGCAGGTAAAGTATTTTTCCCAAAGTCTCACAGATGATGGCAAAAAGTGGGATCACAATTTATACTCTGATTAATGTGCCTCCTAAGCTCAAACTCTACTTACTACTCACATTGATACCTCTCATCTTTCTTACCTCATGGCATAATATACATTTAGTAGAATAAACAGTTTGAATCTTAGCAAAAAATTGTGCAATATTACCTAATGTTCCAAATAATTTGGAGGCATTTTATATGTGTTCACTATAAACCAAGTCATAAGAAAGGATTTACTTGTTACATAAACACACTTTTAACTTGTTACAACTTTTGATTGAATTGTTAAACTTTTTATAGTGCCAGCTGGCAGAGAAGTTTAACTCATTATTTTTATGTAAACATGTAACATCTTTGTATTTGATCTTTTAGTGTTTACATGTTAGCTTGAGAATCTTGGCTTTTTCTTATTTATAGAATCAAATATTCTTAGTTTAAAGGTAAATTACAGATTACTAGTTCAGTATCACATTCAATGCAGTTATCCTCTGTTTATGTTTCCTCCATAACCTTTGTGATTATCTTCAGTAATACATTGATCAAATATTTTATACTGTGTGTCACATTGCTGAGAATAGCTGTAACACACATAGAAAATGAGTATATATTATTTTATGTATAAAAAATAAATCCACTAAATAATTAAGAAATAGTTTTCTAAATGTCTTTCTTAAAGATTGCCCTTAAAA
This sequence comes from Piliocolobus tephrosceles, assembly GCF_002776525.5. NCBI lineage: Eukaryota > Metazoa > Chordata > Mammalia > Primates > Cercopithecidae > Piliocolobus > Piliocolobus tephrosceles. The sequence goes on along the minus strand of NC_045435.1, from coordinate 8,585,776 downwards.
AGGTCTTTCAGTAAGATAAACTATTAACCCTGAAGAAAAAGTGAGTTGTGAGAAGGAGTACGAAGCAAAGATACTTAAAAACATTAACCTAAAATGTATTTAGAAAAATGTAATAAAAGTTTCACATAGTTTTTGGAGATACTTAAACAGCAAGCTACCATTCTTGTTTAGGAAAATAATCAAAATGTTAACTAATTTTTTTACTTTTTCAGAAAAATATAAGGCTAATTAGGTTTTAAAACTTCAAGGGAGAGCACTAAATGCATGGAAATAAATGCTATCACTTCTAATTCAGCAGAAGAAAAGAGAAAACCTTATCAATGCAACAAAAAGTCAGGAAAAGAGATAAGTAAAATATGTTTCATTATAAGATTGCAGAAATAAATCTAAATGTATTAGTAATGACAACAAAATTTCTTTGATTCAGTACATCCAGTAAAATATATAGATTATAAGACTGGACAAAGCTTTAATAGCCACACTTTATAAGAGACACTTGTAAAACCAAAAGGAACATGAAGATTTAAATGCAGATACTTTAACATAATGAATTAGGAAAATGTCAAAGAATAATTTTGTCCAAGATGATTCTACATCTAAAAGGAAACAATTTTATGGTGCTTAAAAGTACATTTATAAATTTTGACTAATTTGGGTTTATGCCAGGAATTTAAGGATAGCATAATATCAAAAATATTTATGTGATCATCACATAAATTAACAGATCCATCACACACATTAACAGATGGAAGAATAGTTGTAGATGATTTCAGTATATGCAGTAATATTGGAAAACTGTAATAATTCATAATTTAAAAAAATCTTTAAAAACTAGGAGTTGAAAGAAACACCCTTAAATTTTATCTATTGTAAACAGTGCTACAACAAACATAGGACTGTTACTAGCTCTTCAATATACTAATTTACTTTCTTTTGGGTTTATAACCAGTAGTGGGATTGCTGGATCATATGATAGCTCATCTTTTAGTTTTATGAGGAAACTCCAAATGGTTCTGCATACATATATGTCCATCAAACGATGAATGGAGCTGAAAAATGTGGTACATATACACAATGGAGTACTATTTAGCCATCAAAAAGGATGAGATCTAGTCATGTGCAACAATATGGATGAAACTGGAGGTCATTATGTTAAGTGAAATAAGCCAAGTACAGAAAGACAAATATCACATGTTCTCACTTATTTGTGGGATCTAAAAATCAAAACAGTTGAACTTATGGACATAGAAGTAGAAGGATGGTTACCAGAGACTGGGAAGGGTAGTGGGGTATTGAATGGGGAAGTGGGCATAATTAATAGGCACAAAAACAATAGAAATAATAAATAAGACTTACCATTTGATAGCACCAATAGGGTGACTATAGTCAATAATAACTTAATTGTATATTTTAAAATAACCTAAAGGACGTAATTGGATTGGTTGTAACTCAAAGGATAAAAGCTTGAGGGGATAGATACCTCATTGTTCATGATGTGCTTTTTTTCACATTGCATGCCTGTATCAAAACATCTCATGTACCCCTTAAATATATACACCTACTATTTACCCTCAAATTTTTAAAAAATCATTCGAAAAATTTTTGAAAAGAAAAAAATGGAAAGAATGAGTAAGATCTACTATTTGATAGCACAACAGGGTGACTATAATCAATAATAACTGAATTGTACAATTTAAAACAACTTAAAGAGTGTAACTGCATTGTACAAAACTCAAAGGATAAATGCTTGAGGGGATGGATACCCCATTCTCCATGACATGCTTATTTTACATTGCATGTCTGTCTCAAAACATCCCATGTACCCCATAAATATATATAGCTACTAAGTGGCCATAAAAATTAAAAATTTAAAAAAGGAACTCCTTTAAATTGATAAAATATATCTACCAAAAACTTGCATCAAATTGTGTTAGTCCATTCTCATGCTGCTATGAAGAAATACTTGAGACTGAGTAATTTATAAAGAAAAGAGGTTTAATTGACTCACAGTTTCACATAAATTGGGAGGCCTCAGGAAACTTACAATCACGGTGGAAGGCCCCTCTTCACAGGGCGGCAGGTAGAGAATGAGTGCAAGCAGGGGAAATGCCAGACACTTATAAAACCATCAGATCTTGTGAGACTCACTGATTATCACGAGAACAGCATGGGGGAAATTACCCCCATGATTCAACTATACCCACCTGGTCCCACCCTTGACATTTGGGGATTATGAGGATTACAATTTAAGGTGAGATTTGGGTGTAGTCTCAGAGCCAAACCTTATCACGAATATTACACTTAAGAATAAAAACTTTATTAGAAATACCTTCAGTTAAGACAAAAATAACCACTAAGCCCACTACTTTCCAACATGGTAGATATTATAGCCAATTAATGAAGATGAAAAGTAAGAGTTTTAAAAATTATTAAATATAAGGTAAAATTAACGTTATTTTAAAATAATCTCAGAGAATCTAAAAGCTAGGAAAGACTTTGGCAGGCCTGCTGATACAAGATCAACATACAGAAGTCACTATTGTTCCTACTTGTATTAAAACATGTAAAAAATGTAGCAATAACATAATCTTGTATTTAAGAAAAATAAACTCTAAAGCTACAATGAATAAATCTAGTAAAAGATTTACAGAATGTTACAGAGAAAACTGAAGGACATAAAAGGAAACCTGACTAAATGGGACCAAAAACTATTGTTTATGGATTGGAAGAATTGGTATAATAAAGATATTATTTTATCCAAATGAATTTATAATTAAAATAGTTCTCAATGTAACAACAGTAATTCATGCACTAATGTGTTTTTTGAAAATGTATATAAATGAAAGGTAATAAAAATATAAAACGATACTGGATGCATACCCACCAAATTAATGACATTGTTTGCTTCTGAGCAGGGAGAAAGGGAAGGGTGCTGGCAAGAAGAATAAAGGAAATTTATATCTCATCAGTCAAGTCTTATTTTTCATAATCACAATGTCTGAAGAACAAATTGTGAATATGGTGAAAATGCTGGCTTGAGAATTCGTTTTTGTTTAGTGACATCTTTACCTTTCTCTACTGTTTAAACTTTTCAAATGAAATAAAAATGTCAGATCTCCAGAATCTCCTCTGAAGATTAGTAGACAGTAGAATATGAACTTTCATTTTAAATCATTTCATCTAAAAACCTAAGGTTTCCACACAGCTGAGTTACAGATAGGTAAAATTCTACCATATTAAAAAATAAGAGGAAAAATTATATTCTGAAATAGTCAGCTGAAAGTTATTTATTTATTTATTTATTTTACAAATTTTTTTTGAGACAGAGTCTCACTCTGTCACCCAGGCTAGAGTTCAGTGGCACAATCTCGGTTCACTGCAGCCTCAGCCTCCTGGGTTCAAGCGATTCTCTTGTCTCAACCTCCTGAGTAGCTGGGATTACAGGCACGTGATATCACACAGGGCTAATTTTTTTTTTTTTTTTTTTTTTTTTTTTTTTTTTGTATTTTTAGTAGAGACAGGGTTTTACCATGTTGGCCAGGCTGGTCTCGAACTCCTGACCTTAGGTGTTCCAACCACCTCGGCCTCCCAAGGTGCTGGGACTACAGGTGAGAGCCACCGCACCAGGCCTATTTTCTTTTTTGTCGTTATTGAGAAAGTGTCTCTGTTGCTCAGGCTGGAGTGCAGTGGTGAGATCATGGCTCACTGCAACCTCTGCCTCCTGGGCTCAAGCAATTCTCCCACCTCAGCCTCCAGAATAGTTGGAACTACATGCCACCTCACCTGGCTAATTTTTGTATTTTTTTTGTAGAGACAGGATTTCACCATGTTGCCCAGATGATCCAGAACTTCTGAGATCAAGCAGTCCACCCACTTTGGCCTGCCAAAGTGCTGAGATGACAGGGGTGAGTCAATGCCCCTGCCCTAAAGGAATTGATTACTAACACTAATTTTTACTATAAAGACTGGCACCACTGACCTTTACCTAAAGACAGCTGATGAGCTCCATTTACTCAGTTACATAATTTACCTTCACAATACCAAGGATATCTAAAATCCTAGAAATTATTTTAGTTGCTTAGAGATTTATTTCAGTTATTAGGAACTGTATACAGTAAAAGCATTGTTCTTGAGCTAAATTATGAAAAATGATCAAGCATATATACCACTTATGAAGCAGTCACTTATATGCTGGTTTCATGTGAGTCACAAACAGTATTCAAAGCAATCATTTCAGCTAAAATTTTTTGAATACTGTTTTCTAGAAGTATAGCTGTTCCAATATTTACTTGTTTGGGCTTGTTCAACACCACATTGTCTAGATAGAATGACTTGTATAGTAACTGGTTCTAATTACATTTCAAAACTTTACTATATGCTTTATTTATATGACTATGACTCATTTTGTTCTAATTGTTACCAAATATCAGCTCTTACTGTTATTCAAACCAGTGTTGCTTACAGGTTAGCAAATTTTGTGAGAGTAGCAAAATATATTTTAAAGCCAAAATAATTACTGCTCATGTATATAGTTAGTTTTGCAAACGTAAAGAACAAGACAAAACAAAATAAGAAACTAAAGACTTTCCATAAAGGAGAACATCTTTGGACAGAGTGGGGAGAGTTTCAGTAGAGTTTATCTAGGCTTGTGAGAATCAGTCTTGTTCTTGGGACTCTTGATTTTCAGCCAAAATATGATCTCTATTTAATTTAGGAGAGCCTGGAGAATTTTCTTCAGGTGAAGAACAAAGATTATATAGAACATGTATCATATCTGCTCATTAGTATTTACCCTCTCATTTTAGTAGCAAAGTGATTTATTTTAGGTAAAGGGTTAATCATGATTTGATTTTATATATCTTGAAAGAAGCTCTTCCCCATCCAAGGGTATGATTGAAATTCATTAGGAAGAAAATTATATTCCTATAACAGAGTTCCTTATACTAAACCAATTAGTATAAGGAGCTTTATTAACCAGTTTAACCTTTTCCAAGGGAAAGCTTAGATTGAAGATGGTTAATCCATCCTCATTAAAGGATGCTTGCATACACAACACATGATAGACAATGTTTAATTCATTAACTGGCTAGACTCTAGGTAATAAAAGAGGGACAGCTGGGTGCGTGATGGAGCATCCCTCTGCACACTTTAGAAGAATTTATCTTATGTCATGAGGCATGGGAAATGAATTTGTATTCCTGGAGAAAATGGTTCTAATCAAAATTAAAGGAAAATTGAAAACTCTGATCTAAACACATTGCTGGAACTATCTCATATCTAGCTGTTGGGGTTTAAGAAAAGGCCTAAGCAACTGGATGCATGCAAGATTAAAGGAATTAGGATTATTTGGTTTGGAGAAAGCACAATTGGAAAGTGACTGACCATGATTATTTAAACATGATAGTATTATTTGGAGGATGTTGACCAGCTGTTGTCCAGCCCCAGTATGCCCTTCATGTTAAAAAAAAAAAAAATTAAAACAGCAAAAAGAGAAATACAGACTAGGTCTCATGAGGAATTTACAAACTCTAGTATGAAGACATCACGAATTAGAAAAAAGACCATATAAATGATTATTATAAATAATAGTTGAGGGAGCTCACATCTAGCCATATAAATCCCATAACAGATTGCACAAACATTCTAGCTAACATATTCACGGCATTCATTTGGATTAAAGAGAAGTGTCTATTTATACGATTACGTAAATTGCAAATTAGTGATTTTTATGTCACTCAAAAGTAAAAAAAAAAAAAAAAAAAAAAAAAATGCGTGCCAGAGCGCCTATTTTTCTTTTAAAAGCATTGAACTCTTTCCCAAGCTAAAGATGCAATCTTTGCAACACTTGCTGTCATTCTTTGATCCCATGGTCATAAGAGAAAGGCACTCAACAGAGCGCAGAAAAATCCACTCCACTGTTTTCCTGATGTTCCCACATCTTTCTTTCTTTTCCCTTTTCTTTTCTTGTCCTGTCTTGTCTCGTCTCGTCGTCTCTTTTCTTTTTTTTTTTTTGAGACGGAGTCTCGCTGGAGTTCAGTGGTGCGATCTGGGCTAACTGCAAGCTCCACCTCCCGGGTTCACGCCATTGTCCCGCCTCAGCCTCCCCAGTCGCTGGGACTACAGGCGCCGCCACCACGCCCGGCTAATTTTTTTTTTTGTATTTTTAGTAGAGACGGGGTTTCACTGTGTTACCCAGGATGGTCTCGATCTCCTGACCTCGTGATCGGCCGCCTCGGCCTCCCGAAGTGCTGGGATTATAGGCGTGAGCCACCGCGCCCGGCCCTCCTGATGTTCCCACATTTTTCTTAGTGAAAATTATTAGCTGAAATCGCTTTGAATTAATGGAGTCTGTGTGGTTGAGATTGTGTTTTGCTCCACGGGACAGAAGAGACTGGGCTAGCTTGATACCTCGGCAAGGCAAACTAGAAACACTACTAGCCTATCAACAAAAGTTTAGCATAATGACAGAAAACGAGTGTTCAGACCAAAACCAAAATGGATCATATAACCTAGATGTATTTGTATATAAAACTTTCCAATTTTTCAGTGTAGAGATATTACAGTTAGTAGCAGAAATGCGGTGTCCTTATGCTTGTGTACTGAGTTTTTGAAATGTGATACAACTGATTTTTGATTAACTTTATAAAGTTATAATTTACATACAATAAAATGCACCTATTTGAGTGTACATTTCAATGAGCTTCAACAAGCATATTAACTATGTGGCCACCATCACCATGAAGATATAGAATATTTCCATCATTCTAAGAAGTTCTTTTATTCCCTTTCCCAAAACACATCTTCCAAACTTCAGCTCAGGCAAAAAACTGATCACCTGTCACTATAGATCACATTTTTCTTATACATTTAATCATATAATATGGACTCTTTCTGCCTTTTTTGCTCAGCCTTATGTTTTTGAGATTTGTTCATGTTGTTGTGTGTATAAATAAGTTCAATTATTTGTCAGTACTCTTGTTGATAAACATTTGGGTCATGTTCATTTTGGACTTGTAATGAACAAAACTGCTGTCATTTTTTCTGTATGACTCTGTGTATGGACATTTTCAATTTGGGAGTCAATACCTAAGAGTGGTATTACTGATTTATATAGTAAATGTTTACTTAAGAAGCTATGAAACTGTTTTTGTAAAGCATTTGTGTTATTCATTGTCTCACCAACAATGTAGAACACTTCCAGTTTTCCACTTGCTCCATATCGTTGATAACACTTGCTATTGTCAGTCATATTGTAGCTATTGTCAAATATATTATAAGATGTGATTGTGCTTTTAATTTGCACTTTCCTGATGACTAATTATGTTGAACATATTTTCATGTGATTATTGCTAATTTGTATATCTTCTTTTGTGAAATGGCTGTACAAAACTGTTCCTTAACAGGTTTGTTGATATACATATTTGTTACCAATCTTAGCAGCAAAATAGTTCCTCACCATTAAGTATGTAAGAATAATGTTAACTGTGGGTTTTCCAAATTCTTTTTATTAGGTTGACAAAACCTAGTTTGCAGAGAACTTTTATTATGAATGGGTTTTGAATTGTTCAAATGCTTTTTAAGGAATACTATTTGCCCAAATAGTCATGTTTATTTCATATACATGTAAATACACATACATATAGTATCTATATCTATATCTATCATTTGTGTATAGCTGTACTTAATACATCCCCCAAGGCTATCACTTGACTTTTTGTTACCTTAACAACATACTTCAAAGATCAAAAGTTACTGTTTCTTTTTATTTGGTGAAGCCCAACTTATCACTTTCCTTTCTTATAGTGTGCATTTTTTGTGTCCTAATTTGGAAATCCTTGTATATCTCAAGGTCATGAGGATTGTCTTTTGAGTTCTTCTAGAAGTTTTAGAGATTTAACTTCTACAGTTATGTTCATGATTCACTTTGAATTAGTTTTTGTAGATAGTGCCAGATAAAGATTAAAATTTATTTTACTCAATTGGTATCCAATTAGGTATCCAATTTTTCCAGCAGAATTTGTCGGAAAGAATATTCCTTCCCCATGTTACCTTGATAGCACTGTTGAAAATAATTGAACCTAGATAGATAGATAGATCTATTTTTGGACTTTCTATTTCATTGATCTATATGTTTAATTTTACATTAATACCACACCACCTTGAATACTGTAGGTTCATAGTTTTAAGGCATTTTTGACTATTCAAGTTCCTTTTTATTTTGATATAGATTTTAGGTATGTTCTATAAAGTCAATAAGTCAATTTGTTTGACAATGTTTTTCAAGTCCACTATATTCCTGTTGATATGTTAATATGTTATCTAATTGTTACCGAGAGATGAATATTTAAATCTTGAATTGTGGATCTGTCTATTTCTCCTTTCAGTTTTATTAGCTATTGCTTCACATATTTTGAAGTTCTATTATAGAGTTCATAAACATCTTTTTGATGAATTTACTACCCTTTATGTGTGTTTTCCCATTTTGTACTTCTCTCTCTCTCTCTCTCTCTCTCTCTATATATATATATATATATATATATATATATATATATATATAAACTCTAGAGAGGGAAGTGGAGTAAGATGGCTAAATAGAACCCTCCAGTGTTTGACACTTCCTGCAGGAACACCACATTTTACAACTATCCACACAAGAAAGCACCTTCATAAAAAAAAAAAAAATTCAGGTAAGTGATCACAGTACCTTTTTTTAACATCAAATCAAGGAAAGAGGCACTGCAAATAGTAGAAAAGACAGGCTTAAATTGCTAACACCACCCCTCCCCCATCCCCCAGGAGCAGCCACATTGCATAGAGAAAGAATCTGTGTGCTTGAGGGAGGGAGAGTGTAGTGATTGTGGAACTTTGTATTGGAATCCAGTACTGATCCTTCCGTAGTGGAAAGCAATACCGGGAAGAATTCAGATAGTGCCTGTGGAGGAATCATTTAGACCAGCCTCAGCCAGAGGGCAGAACCTGAGTTCCAGCTAGCGCCCCCCCCCCCCGCCCCCCACCAGCTAAAGTGTCCTGGGGATCTAAATAAACTTGAAAGGCTCTCTAGGCCACAAGGACTGATACTGCTGGACAAATACAGGTGCTGTCGGAGATTGGAACCAGCACACACGGGGTGCATGTGACCTATGGAGACACCAGCCATGTTGGCCAAGGGAATGCTTGTAACACTCCCACCCCAACCCCAGGCAGCAGAGCTTGAAGCTCTGAGCGAGACTCATTCCTTCTATTTGAAGAGAGGAGAGGGGAGTGGAAAGAGGATTTTGTCTTACAACTTGGATACTAGCTCAGTAACAGTGGAATAGAATACTAGGCAGAGTTATGAGGCTCCTATTCTAGACCCTAGCTCCCAGATGACATTCCTAAATGCATCTTAGTCCATAAGGGAACATACTGCGTTGAAAGAAGGACCCAGTCCTGGCAGAATATATCACTTGATTACTAGAGATCCCTTGGGCCTTGAATAAACATCCGCTGTAGCCAGGCAGTAATCACTGTAGTACTTGGGAGAGACTTAGTACCATGTTAGCTTCAAGGGTGACCCACCACATTTCCAGCTGCAGTGGCTATGGGAAGAGACTCCTTTGGCTTAACGAAATAAAAGAGAAATGTAAAGGGAAATTTGTCTTGAAGCTTGGGTACAGTCCAGCCACAGTAAGATAAAGCACCAAGTGGGCTCCTGGGGTCCCTGAATTCAGTCCTTGCCACTGGGACAGCATTCTTTGTTCCACCCTGGGCTAGAGGGGAGCCCACTGCTCTGAGAGAGAGACATTGGCATGCAGCATTTGCCACAGGCTGATTGAAGAGACGTTGATTGAACATGCGTGATCGCTAGGCAGCACTTGCTATGGGCCTGGGGCAGTGATGTCCACAAGGAAAGACTCCTTGTTGAGGAAAAGAGAGGGAAGATTGGGAAGAACATTGTCTTGTAGATTGGGTGTCAGCTCAGAGGCGACAGACTGGAGAACAAAGTAGATTCCTAAGGTTCCCAACTTTAGGCTCTGGCTCCCAAATTGCATTTCTGAACTGACCCTGGAGGAAGGAGGGTATCCTGCCACCCTCAATGGAAGGACACTAGCCTGGCTAGATTTGACACCTGATGACCAAAGAGCCCTTGGGCCTTGAATGAACCTTGACTGTAGCTAGGTAGTGGTTGCCATGAGCATTGGGTGAGACCAGGTGTTGTGCTGGTTTCAGGGCTGACCCAGTGCAGTTGCAGTGGTAGTGGCCACAAGGCTACTTGTGTCACTGCTCTCCCAATTGTAGGCAGTTTATCATGGAGAGAGAGGCTCCATTTGTTCGGGGAAAAGTAAGGGAAAAGAACAAGAGTCTCTTCTTAGTATTCAAGGGAATTCTCTGAGATCTTACCCAAGTCCAACAAGGCAGTACCTCTACCAGTCTGCAAAAGTCCATAATTACTGATCTAGCAGTAGACCCTAATGCAGATTTGGCTGCAGCAAACAAAAACTTAAATCACAACACTCAATTCCCTTTGAATACTTGGAAAGCCTGTCAAAGAAGGATGGGTACAAACAATCCCAGACTGTCAAGATTACAATAAATACCTAAGTCTTCGGTGTCCACACATCAATGAACATCCACAAACATTAAAACCAACCAGGGAAAACTTGGTCTAACCAAAACTAAATAAAGCACCAGTGATAAATCTTGGAGTGACAGAGATGTGTGACTTTTCAGACAGAATTCAAAATAACTGTTTTTAGGAAGCTCCATGAAATTCAAGATAACAGTGAAAAAGAAATTCAGAATCCAATCAGAGAAATGTAACAAAGAAATCAAATTAATTTTTAAAAATGAAGCAGAAATTCTGGAGCTGAAAAATGCAATTGACATAGTGAAGAATGCGTGAGAGTCAACAGGATAATTGATTAAGCAGAAGAAATAATTAGCTTGAAGACAGGCTATGTAAAAATACACAGAGAAATGAAAAGAAAAAGGATTTTTTAAAATGAAGAACATCTACAAGATCTAAAAATAGCCTCAAAAAGGCAAATCTAAGAATTACTGGACTTACAGAGAAAGTAAAAAAACAAATCAGGATAGAAAATTTATTCATAGAGATAATATTCCAAACCTAGAGAAAGGTACTAATAGTCAAGTTCAAGAAGGTTGTAGAATACCAAGAAGATTTAACCCAAAGAACACAACCTCAACATATTTAATAATCAGACTCTTAAATATCAAGGATTTAAAAAGGATCCTCAAAACAGCAAGAGAAAATAAACATGTAATATAGAAATGAGCTTCCACACATCTGGCAGTGGACTTTTCCATGGAAACCTTACAGACCAAGGAAGAGTGACATGACATATTTAAACTGCTGAAGAAAAAGTATTTTATCCCTGAATAGTATATCCAGTGAAAGTACCCTTCAAACATGAAGGATAAATAAAGACTTTCCTAGACAAAGAGAAGCTGAGGGATTTCATCAAAATCAGACCTGTTCTACAAGAAATGCTAAATGGGCTTCTTCAATCTGAAAGAAAAGAACATTAATAAGCAACAAGAAATCATCTGAAAGTACAAAACCCACTGAAACTAGTAAGTACACAGATACAGATTATTAGACATTGTAATTGTGTATCTGTACATATCTTGAGTAGAGACTAAAAAATGAGCCCATCAAAAATAATAATTACAACTTTTCAAGACATAGACAATAAATTAAATGTAAATGAAAAAACAAAAAGTTAAATAGTTCTGGGGTTAAAGCGTAGAGTTTATGTTGGTTTTATCTGACTTGTTTGTTTGTTGTTCTTGTAATTAGTGTTAAGATGTCTTCAGTTTAAAATAATGGGTTATAAGATGGTATTTGCAAGGTACATAGTAACTTCAAACCAAGAAACCTACAACAGATACATGAAAAAGAAAAGAAAAGAAATTAAAACATACCACCAGAGAAAATGACTTTTATGGAAAGGAAGACGGAAGGAAGGAAGGAAGGAAGGAAGGAAGGAAGGAAGGAAGGAAGGGAGGGAGGGAGGGAGGGAGGGGAGTGGAGGGGAGGGGAGGGGAGGGCAGACAATACAACCAGAAAACAAATAACAAAATTGCAATAGTAAGTCCTTACTTATCAACAATAACTTTGAATGTAAATGAACTAAACTCTCCAATCAGAAGACATAAAGGATCTAATTGGATATATAAAAGAAGAAACAATGATCTCTTGCCTAGAAGAAACATGCTTTACCTATGAAAAAACACACACTGAAAAATATGGGGATGTAAAAAGATACTCCATGAAAACGGAAACTGAAAAAGAGCAGGAGTAGCTATACTACAAAATAGATTTCAGGAAAAAAGACATGAAAGAGACAAGGTCATTATAAAATAATAAAGAGGTCAATTCAGCAGGATAATGTAACAATTATAAATATATATGCAACAAACACTAGATCCCCAAGATATAAACTAAAAACTGCTAAAAACCAAAAAAAATCTAAAAATGGCTAGAAATGATAAACAAATTCAATAGAGTTGCAATGTACAGATCAACATTCAAAGATTAGGGGCATTTGTATATGGCAATAACAAACAATTTGGAAAAGAAATTAAGAAAGTAATTCCATATATGGTAGCTTAAAATAAAATAAAATACCTAGGAATAAACATACCCAAAGAAGTGAAAGATCTCACAGTGAAGATCATAAAACACTGATGTAAGAAACTGAAGTGGACACAGAATAATAAACACAATTATGTTTATGAATTGGAAGAATCAAAATAGTTAAAATGTACTCAACAAAGCAATGTACAGATTCAATGCAATTCCTATCAAAGTGCCAATGACTTTCTTCATAGAAGTAGAAAAATTATTCTAAAATTTATATGGAACTGTGGAAGAACCAAAATAGCTAAAGCTATCCTAAGCAAAGAGAACAAAACTGAAGGAATCACATTACCTGACTTTGTAGTATACTACATAGCTTTAGTAACCCAAACAGCATAGTACTGGCATAAAAAGATACATAGAACCAATTAGTGAACCCAGAAATAAATCTATATATCTATGGTGAACTCATTTTTGACAAAGTCTCTAAAAACATTCATTGGTGAAAGCACAGTCTTTTCAGTAAATGGTGCTAGGAAAACTGGATATCCATAGCAAAAGAATGAAACTAGACACCTATCTCTCATCATATACAAAAAACAATAGAGGGGGCGGAGCAAGATGGCCGAATAGGAACAGCTCCAGTCTCCATCTCCCAGCGCGAGCAACACAGAAGACCGGTGATTTCTGCATTTTCAACTGAGGTACTGGGGTCATCTCACTCGGGAG
>NC_045435.1:8508618-8562464 GCF_002776525.5 Piliocolobus tephrosceles | reverse complement strand
TGGGGCCTATCATGGGGAGGGGGGAGGGGGGAGGGATTGCATTGGGGAGTTATACCTGATATAAATGATGAATTGATGGGTGCTGATGAGTTGATGGGTGCAGCACACCAACATGGCACATATATACATATGTAACAAACCTGCACGTTATGCACATGTACCCTAGAACTTAAAGTATAATAATTAAAAAAAAAGTCAGATGACAAATTTAGAAGATAAAAACTCATTTTTCACTAAATAAAAAAAAAAAAAAAAAAACAATAGAAGTGGAATAAAGACTTAAATCTCAGACCTCAAAGTATGAGAGTATAAAAAGAAAATACTGGGGAATAACTCCAGGATATTGGTCTGGGCAGCAATTTCTTGACTAATACTCCAAACGGAAAAGCAACCAAAGCAAAAATAGACAAATTAATAAATGTGTTAATCAGGTTAACAAATTTCTGCAAAGCAAAGGAAACAATCAGCAAAGTGAAAGCTAACCCACAGAATGGGAGAAAATATTTACAAACTTGCAATCTGAGATGGGATTAATAACAAGAATATATAAGAAGCTCAAATAACTCAGGAAAAAACCTGATGATCAAATTTTTTAAAATCCAATTAAAAATTATCAGAATAATGCAATTCAAAACTATAATTAGATATAATCTCCCCCCAGCTAAGTGGCTTTTATCTAAAAGTCAGGCAATAACATATGTTGGTGATGAGGTGAGAGAAGGGAACCCTCATAAGCTGTTGGTAGAAATGTAAATTAGTACAGCCACTATGGAGAACAGTATGGAAGTTCCAATAAAATAAAAAATAGGGTGGAGGAGAAGAGCACAACTGTTGAATAGAATGCTCCACTGATTACTCCCCTGCAGAGATATAGATTTAACAACTATATACACTTTCAACACACCTTTATAAGAACCAAAATTCATGTGCTCACAGTATCTGGTTTTAACTTTATGTCACCGAAAGCGTCGTTGAAGAGGGTAGGAAGGAGTCCTGAATCAGCCACATCACCCCTTCCTCCTCCCACGGCAGAGACCATGTGGTATGGAAAAAGAATCTGAGTGTTTGGGAGAAAAGTGTAGCAATTGTGAGACATTGCATTGAACTCAGTGCTGTCCTGTCATAGCAGAAAGCAAAACCAGACTGAACTCAGCTGACTCCCACCTACGGATGGAGTATTTAAAACAGTCCTAGCCAAAGGGGAATTGCTTGCTGCAGCAGTGGGAAACTGAGTTCTGACAAGCCTCATCACCATAGGCTCAAATGCTCTGGGCCCCTAAATAAATTTGAAAGACAGTCTAAGCCACAAGGACTGCAACTCCTGGGCAAGTCCCAGGGCTGAACAGGGCTCAGTGCCAATGGATTTGTGGGGCATGCAGCTTACTGAGACACCAGTTGGAGTGGCTAAGGGAGTGCTTGTGCCACCCCTCCCCCAACACCAGGTTCCACAGCTTGCAACTCCAAAAGAGACTTCTTTCTTCTACATGAGGAAATAAGAGGAAAAAGCAAAAAAGACTTTGTTTTGCATCTTGCACACCAGCTCAGTCACACTTGGATAAGGCACTGTTCAGAGCCTTGGGGCCCCCTTTCCAGGTCCCAGCTCCTGGATGACATTTCTAGAAACACCCTGGGCCAGAAGGGGACCCACTGCCTTGAAGGGAAGGATCCAGTCCTGCTAGGACCCATCATGTGCTTATTAAAGAGCCCTTGGCCCTAAATAACCAGCAGTGATACCCAGCTAGTACACCATGGGCCTTGAGAGAGACTCTGAGATTGGCTGGCTTAAGGTGAGACTCAGCACATTCCCAGCTGTGGTGGCTACCTACAGGGAGAAACTTCTGCATGCGAAAAGCAGAGGGAAAAGTAAAGTGGACAGTGCCTTGCACCTTAGGTACTAGCTTGACCACAGGGAGATAGAGCATCAAGCAGACTCTTCAGATGCCTGATTCCAGACCTAGATTCTTGGATGGCATTTCTGGACCTGCCCTTGGCCAGATAGGATCCCCCTGCCCTGAAGGGCAAGTCCCAGGCCAGGCAGCATTAACCACAGGCTGACTGCAGAGCCCTTGGGCCTTAAGGGAACATCAATGGTATCCTGGCAGTACTCCCCCTGGGCCTGTGGAGGTGCTGGTCACAGGATAAGGCTCCTCTGCCTGTGGAAAAGGGACAGAAGAGTTGGAAGGACTATCTTTTGTAGTTTGAGTATAGTCTCAGCTGCAGTACAACAAAATACGAGGTAGATACCTTACATTTTTGCCTCCAGTTCCTGGATCCCAGATGGTACCACTGGACCTACCTAGGGTCTGAGGGAACTCAGTGTCCTGAAAGGAAGGACAGAAGCCTAGTTGGCTTCACAACCTGCTGACTGTAGAGTCCCAGCAAACATAGGCGGTATCCAGGTAGTGGTTACACCAGTCTTTTGGCAAGACCCAGTGCTGTGCTGGCTTCAAGTCAGACTCAATGTAGGCCTAGTGGTGGTCCATAGTGGTACTTGTGTTACCCCAACCCCAGCTCCAGGTGGCTCAGAACACAGAGAGAGATTTCATTTGGGAGAAACTAAGGGAAGGTAACAAAAGTCTCTTCCTGGTAATCCAGAGAATTCTTGATCTTGTCCAAGACCATCAAGGCAATAACTCTGTAAGTTGGAAGGACCCCAGTATTACTGTGCTTGTGATGCACTCTAACACAGATGTGGCTTAGATCACAACACACAAGTCCTTTTGCGTACTTGGAAAGCCCTCTTATGAAGGATGAGTACAAAGAATACCAGATGGCAAAAATTACAACAAATAATTAACTCTTCAATGCCCAGACATGACAAACATCTAATAAGCATCAAGACCATTCAGGAAAACATGGTTTTAGCAAACAAACTAAGTGAGATACCAGGGACCAATCCTGGAGAAACAGAGATATGTGATCACTCAGGTAGAGAATTCAAAATAGCTATGTTGAGGAAACTCAAAGTAATTAAAGAGAACACAGAGAAGGAAATCAAAATTCTATAATATAAATTTAACAAATACATTGAAATAATTAAAAAGAATAAAGCAGAAATTCTAGAGTTGAAAAATGAAATTGGCATACTGAGGAATGCACCAGAGTTTTTCAATAGCAGAATTGATCAGACAGAAGAGAGAATTAGTGAGCTTGAAAACAGGCTATTTGAAAATACACAGAGGAGACAAAATAAAAAAGAATAAAAAGCAATGAAGGATGCCTACAAGATCTAGAAAATAGCCCCAAAAGGGAAAATTTAAGAGTTAGTGGCCTTAAAGACAAGGTAGAGAAAGAGATAGGGATAGAAAGTTTATTCACAGGGATAATAATGAGAACTTCTCAAATCTAGAGAAAGATATCAACATTCAAGAACAAAAAGGTTATAGATCACCAAGAAGATGTAATCCAAAGAACACACCTCAGAGCATTGAATAATCAAACTCTGAAAGGTCAAAAACAAAGAAAGGATCCTAAAAGCAGCAAGAGAAAAGAAAAATAACAAAGAGTTTCAATAAGGCTGGCAGCAGACTTTTCAGTGGAAACCCTACAGTCCAAAAGAAAGTGTCATGATGTATTTAAAGTACAGATGAAATTTTTGTTTTTTACTGTAGAATAGTATATCTTGTGAAAATATCTTTGAAATGTAAAGGGAGAAATAAAGACTTTCCTAAACAAATAAAAGCTGAGGGATTCTATCAATATCAGACTTCTACAGAAATGCTAAAGAAAGTACTTCAATCAGAAAGAAAAAGACATTAACAAGCATTACAAAATCATCTGAAGGTGCAAAAATCACTACGGATAGTAAGTACACACAGAAAAACACAGAGTATTATACCACCAGAGAAAATCATCTTCACTAAAAAGAAGACTTGAAGGAGAAGGAAAGAAAGAAAGAGGGGAAGACCACAAAACAATCAGAAAACAAATAACAAAATAGCAAGAGTAAGTTCTTACTTCTCAGTAATAACATTGAATGTAAATGGAAAACACCCTCCAATCAAAAGACATATAGTGGCTGAATGGATAAAAAAACAAGACACAATAATCTGTTTTCTAGAAGAAATACACTTAACCTATAAAAATACACATAAACCGAAAATAAGGGAATGGAAAAAGATGTTCCATGCCAATGGAAACCAAAAAAGAGCAAGAGCAGCTATTCTTATATCAGACAAATAGCTTCCAAGACAAAAATCATGAGACAAAAAATGTCATTTTATAATAAGGAAAGGGCCAAACTAGCAACAGAATAAAATGATTATAAATATATATGCACCCAACACAGAAACACTCAGAGAAATAAAGCAAATATTATTAGAGCTAAGGACAGAGACCTCAATAAAATGATAGCTGGAGATTTCTACACCTCACTTTTAGCACTGGACAGATCTCCCAGGCAGAAAATCAACAAAGGAACATTGGCCTTAAAATGCACTACAGAATAAATAGACATGATAGATATTTACAGAACATTTCATCCAATGGCTACAGACTATGAATTATTTGTCCTCAACACATCAATCATTCTCAAGGATAGATTATATGGTAGGTCACAAAACAAGCCTTAAAACATTCCGAAAACTTGAAATATTATCAAGCATCTTCTCTGACACAATGGAACAAAATTACAAATCAATAGCAGGAGGAATTTTGGAAACTACACAAACACATAAAAATTAAACAATATATGACCAGTGGGCCATTGAAGAAATTAAGGAAGAAATTCAGAAATAAATTGAAAAAATTCTTGAAATAAATAATAATGGAGACACAACATAATAAAGCTTATGAAATATAGCAAAAGCAAGACTAAGATGGAAGTTTATGGCCCTAAGTGCCTACATCAGAAAAAGAAAAACTTCACCTAAAGATGCATCTAAGAACTAGAAAAGCAAGAGAAAATCAAACCCAAAATTAGTAGATGAAAAGAAATAATGAAGATGAGAGTAGAAATAAATGAACATGAAATGAAGGAAACAATATTAAATATCAGCGAAAGAAAAAGTTGGTTTTTTGAAAATATAAAATCGACAAAACTTTACCCACACTAAGAAAAAAGAAAACATAAATAAATAAAATCAGAGATGAAAAAGTAGATATTACTTCTGATAGTGCAGAAATTCTAAGCATAATTAGTGACTACTATGAGTAATTTTATGTCAATAAATTGAAAAATCTAGAATAAATGGATAAATTCCCAGACACGTACAACCTACTCAGGTTGAAGCAGGAAGAAGTTCAAAACCTGAACAGATTAATAACAAGTAATGAGATCAAAACCATAATAAATGTCTCTCAGCAAAAAAGGTCTGGGTCCCAATGGCTTCACTGCTAAATTCTACCAAACTTTGAAAGGAAAACAAGTATCAATTCTACTCAAGCTATTCTGAAAAATAGAGAAGAGAATACTTCCAAATTTATTCTACAAGGCCAGTATTACCCTGATACAAAAATCAAAGACACATTAAAAAAAACTACTGGCCTCTATCTCTGATAAATATTGGTGCAAAAATCCTCAAGAAAATGTTAGCAAACTGCATTCAACAACATATTAAAAAGATCATTTATTGTGACCCAGTGGGATTTATCCCAAGGATGTAAGGATGGCTCAACATATGCAAATCAACTGATGTAATGCATCATATCAACAGAATGAAGGACAAAAACCATATGATCATTTTCATTGATGCTGAAAAAGCATTTGATAAAATTCAACATCCCCTCATGATAAAAATGCTCAAAAAACTGGGGGTAGAAGGAGCATACCTTAACATGATGAAAGCCATATACAACCGACCCATAGCTAGTATCATATTATATGGAGAAAAAGTGAAAACATTTCCTCTATACTCTGCAATATGACAAGGATGCTCATTTTCACTACTGTTATTCAACATGGAATTGGAAGGTCTAGTTAGAGCAATCCGACAAAAAATAAAATAAATAATAAGCATCTTTATTGGAAAGGAAGAAGTTAAATTATACTTCTTTGCAGATTATGTGATATTATATTAGGAAAACCCTATAGACTCCATCAAATTACTATTAGAACTGATAAACAAATTCAGTAACAATGAAGGACACAAACTAAACATTCAAAAATCAGTAGCATTTCTAGATGCCAACAGCAAACAATCTGAAATAAGAAATCAAGAAAGTAATCCCATTACAAAAGTTACAAATCAAATAAAATTCCTAGGAATAAGCAAAAGAAGAGAAAGCTCTCTATAACAAAAATTATAAAACACTGGTGGCAGAAATTAAAAAGGACACTGTAAATGAAAGAAATTCCATTTTCATGAATTGGAAGAATTAATATTGTTAAAATTTTCATGCTACCCAAAGCAATCTATAGATTCAATGCAATTTCTATCAAAATATCATGACTTTCCTCACATAAATAGAAAAAACAAGCCTAGCATTTGTTTGGAACCAGAAAAGACCCAGAATAGCCAAAGCTATCCTAAGCAAAAAGAACAAAACTGGAGGAATCACGTTACCTGACTTCAAATTATACTACAGAGCTATAGTAACCAAAACAGCATGGTACTGGCATAAAAACAGATACATAGACCAATGGGACAAAATAGAGAACCCAGAAACAAATCTACACACCTACAGTGAACTCATTTTTGACAAATGTGCCAAGAACATAAACTGGGGAAAAGACAGTCTCTTCAATAAATGATTCTGAGAAAACTGGATATCCATATGCAGAAGAATAAAAGTAGACACCTATTTCTTACCGTATGCAAAAATCACATCAAAATGGGTTGAAGACTTCAATCTAAGAACTCAAACTGTGAAAATATCTCAAGAAAACATCGAGGAACATTCCCAGATGTTGGTCTGGGCTACAATTTCTTGAGTAAAACCCCGAAGCAAAAGCAACCAAAGTACAAATGGACAAAGGGGGTCCCATCAAGTTTAAAAACTTCTGCACAGCAAACAATCGACAAAGTGAAGAGACAACTCATGGAATGGGAGAAAATATTTGAAAAGTTCCTATCTGACATGAAATTAA
This sequence comes from Piliocolobus tephrosceles, assembly GCF_002776525.5. Classification (NCBI taxonomy): domain Eukaryota; kingdom Metazoa; phylum Chordata; class Mammalia; order Primates; family Cercopithecidae; genus Piliocolobus; species Piliocolobus tephrosceles. The sequence continues at coordinate 8,555,437 of NC_045435.1, read as the reverse complement.
TAACCAGAACATATAAGGAGCTCAAACAACTCTATAGGAAAAAAAATCTAATAATCTGATTTAAAAATGGGCAAAGAGTCTGAATAGACATTTCTCAAAAGAAGACATACAAATGGTCAACAAGTATATGAAAAGGTGTTCACCATCATTGCTAATCAGAGAAATGCAAATCAAAATGACAATGAGATATCACCTCACCCCAGTTAAAATGGCTTTTATCCAAAAGTTGGGCAATAACATGTGCTGGTGAGGATATGAGTGTAGGGAGCCCTCATATGCTCTTGGTAGAAATTCATAGCCACTATGGAGAATAGTTTGGAGATTCCTCAAAAAACTAAAAATACAGCTGCCTTACTATTCAGCAATCCCTCTTCTGGGTATATACCCAAAAGAAAGAAAATCAGTATATCAAATAGATATCTGCACTCCCATGTTTATTGCAGCATTGTTCACAATAGCCAAGACTCAAAAGCAACATAAGTGTCCATCAGCAGATAAATGGAGAAAGAAAATTTACATATACACAATAGAGTACTATGCATCTTTAAAAAATGTGATTCTGTCATTTGCAACAATATGGATAGAACTGGAGGTCATTATATTATGTGAAGTGTAAGCTAGGCATAGAAAGACAATCATCACATGTTCTCATTTCTTTGTAGAAGCTAAAAATTAAAACAATCTAACCCATGGAGATAGGGAGTAGAAAGATGATTACCAGAGGCTGAGAAGAGTATTGGAGGTTGGGAAGTGGGGAACTGGGGAGTGTTTGTTAATGGATGCAAACAAATAGTTAGAAAGAATAAGACCTAGTATTCGCTAGTACTAAAGGGAGACTATTGTAAAAAGAATTTAGTTGTACATTTTAAAATAACTAAAAGATTATAATTGGACTGTTACACAAAGGATAAATACTTGAGGGGGTGGATACCCATTTTTCTGTAATATGATTGTTACGCATTGCATTCCTGTACTAAAATACCTCAGGTACTCCATAAATATATACACCTACTATTAATAGGTACCCACAAAAATTAAAACTTAAGAAAATGATAAAAAAAAAACCTTATTGCTAAAAATGCTAATGATCATCAGAGACTTCAGTGAGTGATAATTTTTTGCTGGTAGAGATATTCACCTCAATATTGTTGTTTGCTGACATCAGGATGGTGGTTGCTAAAGGCTGTAGTGGCTGTGGCAGTCTCTTAAAATAAGAGAAAAATCATGTTCGTCACATTACCACTTTTTTTCACAAAAGATTTCTCTGTAGCATGTAAAGCTGTTTGATAGCATTTTGCCCATAGTAGAATTTTCAAAACTGGAGTCAGTTTTCTCAAACCCTGCTACTGCTTTATCAACTAGGTTTAAGAAATATTCTAAATCCTTTGTTGTTATTTCAACAATGTTCACAGCATCTTTACCAGGTGTTAATTATATCTTAAGAAACAATTTTCATGCTCATCCATAAGAAAACACTCTTCATCTGTTCATGTTTTATCATGAAATTACAGCAATTCAGTCATATCTTCAGGCTATACTTCTAATTCTAGTTTTCTTACTGTTTCCACTACATCTGTAGTTGCTCCCTCCACTGAAGCCTGGATCCCGCCAAAGTCCTCCATGAGTATTGGGATCAACTTCTCCCAAACTCCTGTTAACATTGGTATTCTGACTTTTTCCCATGAACTGCAATCTTCTTAATGGCATCTAGCATGGTAAATTCTTTCCAGAAAATTTTCTTTTTTTCTTCTTTTTATTATACTTTAAGTACTAGGGTACATGTGCACAACGTGCAGGTTTGTTACATATGTATACCTGTGCCATGTTGGTGTACTGCACCGGTCAACTCGTCAGCACCTGTCAACTCATCATTTGCATCAGTTATAACTTCCAATGCCATTCCTCTCCCCTTCCCCCTCCCCATAATAGGCCCTGGTGTGTGATGTTCCCCTTCCAGAGTCCAAGTAATCTCATTGTTCAGTTCCCACCTGTGAGTGAGAACATGTGGTGTTTGGTTTTCTGTTCTTGCCATAGTTTGCTGAGAATGATGGTTTCCAGCTGCATCCATGTCCCTACAAAGGACATGAACTCATCCTTTTTTATGGCTGCATAGTATTCCATGGTGTATATGTGCCACATTTTCTTAATCCAGTCTGTCACTGATGGACATTTGGGTTGATTCCAAGTCTTTGCTATTGTGAATAGTGCCGCAATAAACATATGTGTGCATGTGTCTTTATAGCAGCAAGATTTATAATCCTTTGGGTATATCCCCAGTAATGGGATGGCTGGGTCATATGGTATTTCTAGTTCTAGATCCTTGAGGAATGGCCATACTGTTTTCCACAATGGTTGAACCAGTTTACAATCCCACCAACAGTGTAAAAGTGTTCCTATTTCTCCACATCCTCTCCAGCACCTGTTGTTTCCTGACTTTTGAATGATTGCCATTCTAACTGGTGTGAGATGGTATCTCATTGTGGTTTTGATTTGCATTTCTCTGATGGCCAATGATGATGAGCAATTTTTCATGTGCCTGTTGGCTGTATGCATGTCTTCTTTTGAGAAGTGTCTGTTCATATCCTTTGCCCACTTTTTGATGGGGTTGTTTGTTTTTTTCTCATAAATTTGTTTGAGTTCTTTGTAGGTTCTGGATATCAGCCCTTTGTCAGATGAGTAGATTGCAAAAATTTTCTCCCATTCTGTAGGCTGCCTGTTCACTCTGATGGTAGTTTCTTTTGCTGTGCAGAAGCTCTTTAGTTTAATGAGATCCCATTTGTCAATTTTGGCTTTTGCTGCCGTTGCTTTTGGTGTTTTAGACATGAAGTCCTTGTCCATGCCTATGTCCTGAATGGTATTACCTATATTTTCTTCTAGGGTTTTTATGGTAGTAGGTCTAACATTTAAGTCTCTAATCCATCTTGAATTAATTTTCATGTAAGGAGTAAGGAAAGCATCCAGTTTCAGCTTTCTACTTATGGCTAGCCAATTTTCCCAGCACCATGACTTAAATAGGGAATCCTTTCCCCATTTCTTGTTTTTGTCAGGTTTGTCAAAGATCAGATGGCTGTAGATGTGTGGTATTATTTCCGAGGGCTCTGTTCTGTTCCATTGGTCTATATCTCTGTTTTGGTACCAGTACCATGCTGTTTTGGTTACTGTAGCCTTGTAGTATAGTTTGAAGTCAGGTAGTATGATGCCTCCAGCTTTGTTCTTTTGACTTAGGATTGTCCTGGCAATGAGGGCTCTTTTTTGGTTCCATATGAACTTTAAAGCAGTTTTTTCCAATTCTGTGAAGAAACTCATTGGTAGCTTGATGGGAATGGCATTGAATCTATAAATTACCTTGGGCAGTATGGCCATTTTCACGATATTGATTCTTCCTATCCATGAGTGTAGTTTGTTCTTCCATTTGTTTGTGTCCTCTTTTATTTCACTGAGCAGCGGTTTGTAGTTCTCTTTGAAGAGGTCCTTTACATCCCTTGTAAGTTGTATTCCTAGGTATTTTATTTTCTTTGAAGCAATTGTGAATGGAAGTTCATAAATGATTTGGCTCTGTTTGTCTGTTACTGGTATATAAGAATGCTTGTGATTTTTACACATTGATTATGTATCCTGAGACTGTGCTGAAGTTTCTTATCAGCTTAAGGAGATTTTGGGCTGAGACAGTGGGGTTTTCTAAATATGCAATCGTGTCATCTGCAAACAGGGACAATTTGACTTCTTCTTTTCCTAACTGAATACCCTTGATTTCTTTCTCTTGCCTGATTGCCCTAGCCAGAACTTCCAACACTATGTTGAATAGGAGTGGTGAGAGAGGGCATCCCTGTCTTGTGCCAGTTTTCAAAGGGAATGCTGCCAGTTTTTGCCCGTTCAGTATGATATTGGCTGTGGGTTTGTCATAAATAGCTCTTACTATTTTGAGATACGTTCCATCAATACCGAATTTATTGAGAGCTTTTAGCATGAAGGGCTGTTGAATTTTGTCAAAGGCCTTTTCTGTATCTATTAAGATAATCATGTGGTTTGTCTTCGGTTCTGTTTATATGCTAGATTACGTTTATGGATTTGCATATGTTGAACCAGCCTTGCATCCCAGGGATGAAGCCCACTTGATCATGGTGGATAATCTTTTTGATGTGCTGCTGGATTCTGTTTGCCAGTATTTTATTGAGAATTTTTGCATCGATGTTCCTCAGGGGTATTGGTCTAAAATTCTCTTTTTTTGTTGTGTCTCTGCCAGGCTTTGGCATCAGGATGATGTTGGCCTCATAAAATGAGTTAGGGAGGATTCCCTCTTTTTCTATTGATTGGAATAGTTTCAGAAAGAATGGTACCAGCTCCTCCTTGTACCTCTGTGCTGTGAATCCGTCTGGTTCTGGACTTTTTTTTGGTTGGTCAGCTATTAATTATTGCCTCAGTTTCAGAGCCTGCTATTGGCCTATTCAGGGATTCAACTTCTTCCTGGTTTAGTCTTGGGAGAGTGTAAGTGTCCAGGAAATTATCCATTTCTTCTAGGTTTTCTAGTTTATTTGCATAGACATGTTTATAGTATTCTCTGATGGTAGTTTGTATTTCTGTGGGGTCAGTGGTGATATCCCCTTTATCATTTTTTATTGCATCTATTTGATTCTTCTCTCTTTTCTTCTTTATTTAGTCTTGCTAGTGGTCTATCAATTTTGTTGATCTTTTCAATAAACCAGCTCTTGGATTCATTGATTTTTTGGAGAGTTTTTTGTGTCTCTATCTCCTTCAGTTCTGCTCTGATCTTAGTTATTTCTTGCCTTCTGCTAGCTTTTGAATGTGTTTGCTCTTGCCTCTCTAGTTCTTTTAATTGTGATGTTAGAGTGTCAATTTTAGATCTTTCCTGCTTTCTCTTGTGGGCATTTAGTGCTATAAATTTCCCTGTACACACTGCTTTAAATGTGTCCCAGAGATTCTGGTACGTTGTACCTTTGTTCTCATTGGTTTCAAAGAACATCTTTATTTCTGCCTTCATTTCGTTATGTACCCAGTAGTCATTCAGGAGCAGGTTGTTCAGTTTCCATGTAGTTGAGCGGTTTTGATTGAGTTTCTTAGTCCTGAGTTGTAGTTTGATTGCACTGTGGTCTGAGAGACAGTTTGTTATAATTTCTGTTCTTTTACATTTGCTGAGGAGTGCTTTACTTCCAACTATGTGGTCAATTTTGGAATAAGAGCGATGTGGTGCTGAGAAGAATGTATATTCTGTTGATTTGGCGTGGAGAGTTCTGTAGATGTCTATTAGGTCCACTTGGTGCAGAGTTGAGTTCAATTCCTGGATATCCTTGTTAACTTTCTGTCTCGTTGATCAGTCTAATGTTGATAGTGGGGTGTTGTAGTTTCCCATTATTATTGTATGGGAGTCTAAGTCTCTTTGTAAGTCTCTAAGGACTTGCTTTATGAATCTGGGTGTTCCTGTATTGGGTGCATATATACTTAGGGTAGTTAGCTCTTCCTGTTGAATTGATCCCTTTACCATTATTTAATGGCCTTCTTTGTCTCTTTTGATCTTTGATGGTTTAAAGTCTGTTTTATCAGAGACTAGGATTGCAACCCCTGCTTTTTTTGTTCTCCATTTGCTTGGTAGATCTTCCCCCATCCCTTTACTTTGAGCCTATGTGTGTCTCTGCATGTGTGATGGGTCTCCTGAATACAGCAAACTGATGGGTCTTGATTCTTTATCCTATTTGCCAGTCTGTGTCTTTCAATTTGACTATTTAGTCCATTTACATTTATGGTTAATATTGTTATCTGTGAACTTGATCCTCTCATTGTGATATTAACTGGTTATTTTGCTTGTTAGTTGATGCAGTTTCTTCCTGGCAATGATGGTCTTTACATTTTGGCATGTTTTTGCAATGGCTTGTACCAGTTGTTCCTTTTCAAGTTTAGTGCTTCCTTCAGGATCTCTTGTACGGCAGGCCTGGTGGTGACAAAATCTCTAAGCATTTGCTTGTCTGTAAAGGATTTTATTTCTCCTTCACTGATGAAACTTAGTTTGGATATGAAATTCTGGGTTGAAAATTCTTTTCTTTAACAATGTTGAATATTGGCCCCCAGTCTCTTCTGGCTTCTAGAGTTTCTGCTGAGAGATCTGCTGTTAGTCTGATGGGCTTCCCTTTGTGGGTAACCCGACCTTTCTCTCTGGCTGCGCTTAACATTGAAAATTTTCAATTTACCTTGCCCACATGCATTAGAGAAATCATTCTCTATAGCTTTACAAGATGTATGTCTTAATAAGACTTAAAGCCAGAAATTACTTTTTGATCCATAGGCTGAAGAATGGATGTTGTCTTAGCAGGCATGAAAATAACATTAATCTCTTTTTATATTTCCATGAGAGCTCTTGGGTGACTAAGAGCACTGTCAATGAGTAGCAGTATTTTGAAAAGAATATTTTTTCCTGAGCTGTAGGTCTCAACAGCAAGCTTAAAATATTTAGTAAGCCAGGCTGTAAGCAGATCCAGGCTTGTTGTTCCATTTATAAAGCACAGGCAAAATAGATTTAGCATAATTCTTAAGGGTCCTAGATTTTTCAAAATGGTAAAAGAGCATTGGCTTCAATTTAAAGTAACCAGCTTCACAAGCCCTTAACAAGAGGGTCAGTCTGTCTTTTGAAGTTTGGAGCCAGTCATTGACTTCTCCTCTCTAGCATGAAAGTCACAGATAGCATCTTACTCCAAGAGAAGACTGTTTTATCTAGGTGGAACATCTATTGTTTGGTGTATCCACCTTCATCAATGATCTTAGCTACATCTTTTGTAAAACTTGCTACTGGTTCTTCATCAGCACTGGCTGCTTTACCTTGTACTTTTTTGTTATAGGGATGGCTTCCTTCACTAAATCTCATGAACTAACCTCTGCTAGATTCCTACTTTTCTTCAGCCTCCTCACCTTTCTCAGTCTTCATATATTTGAAGAGAGTTAGGACATTTCTGTGGATTACACTTCAGCTTAAAAAATGTTGTAGTTTCTCAATTTTCATAGTGTCCACAACCCCCCCCTTTTTTTTTGTCTCTTATTCAACTTTGTAGTACCTAAGATAATCTTTAATTGAAGAGATGTATTGCATAAAACCACAAAGCTGCAAAAAGGTTTTATAGTTAACAGTTAATCTGGAGTAACATTTTAATTTTCTTTAATCACAAAATCATCTACTCTGCTAATTTAATAATTGCTAAACCTTATCACCATCTATTTTTACTCATCCAGCCATAGGAATTAAGTTCAAGCTCTTTTCAAAATAAACCTACCCCATCCTATGGAAGTTGTAAACTAGAAAAACGATCGATTTAGCTGGTGTGTTTTGGGCTAGTCTTTTTTTTTTTTTTTTTTTTCCTAATTGTACTTTAAGTTCAGCACAACCCCTCTTTTAATGATATACTGAACTCCCTTGCCATACCTCTGTCCCACCAGCATAGCCATTCATTACTTTTTTATTTCCAAATCCAGTGGACACTTTTCAGTTCCTATTTTGTTTTACTATTTACCATTTGACACTATTTTTGAAACCCAGTCTTCCTTTAGTTTCTAATTTTTCTTCTTCCCTTACTAACAGGTTAGTGCCCTTTGCTGTTGTTTTACTTCTACTCATTCCTTGAATGTTGATGTTTCTAGATTATCTGCTCCTTTCATTACCCACACTCTCCCTGTGTAATCACATCTACTCTGACAAATAGAGTAATCACATCTATTAGTAAGGGTCAACATTACGATAACATGACAATGAGACCCTACAAAACTCAATTACTTAAAGAACAAATACTTTTTAAAAATTCACAAAACAGTTCAAGATGAGTACTTTAGGCTGGTGAGAGGCTTTGTTCCAGTGACCCAGGTTTCTTTCAAATCACTATATAAATATATATATATATATATATACCCATACACAAGTTTGATCATGCCACTTAAAAGAAAAGCAATGGTTTAAAAAAATAAAGTGCAAGCTCCTTAACTTTGCTTATAAATCTCTCTACAATCCAGCCCTTGCCTAATGTTCAGCTGTATCCATGGTCATTCTTTCATAGTTTTGAAGTCTATGATCCATTAGTATTGAACCAATCTCAGTTTCTTGAAATAATATTTTATGTATTTATATGTCATTTCCTTTGTGTAGATATCATTTTATCCTCTTTTGTTTGGTTATTTCCCACCTTTTACCTATCTTTTAGGTTTGAGCTAAAATTTTATTTCCTCCACTGAATTCATAAGACACTTTAATATTAATAATTGAGGAAGTAATTCAAAGAGAATGCATAAAATACAATGAGAGATATTAATAAAATCTCTAACTTAGAAAGCTATTGCTTAGGAACTCATGGGTACAATTTTAGTGTAAGTTCTGTTAGCAGATGGCCAGCATGTTGGACCACAAACTCTGAAACATAAAATTAGGTTTCGTTCAATTACAAAGGCTATCAATAAATAGTTATATCCCTGTATCTGCATATAGTAGTGTGAAAGAATCATGTAGCACTTTATTTAGAAATTTCCCCCTTGTTTAGTTGCTGTTTTTTGGTGCCTTGTGTTTTTTTTTTTAGTAATAGGACATAACTAGCAAGGTCTTCTATACTGTCAGTTCAATTAATGTTTTCAAAAATGAAATCTATTGTGCCTGCCCTATTGTTTTCACATGGAAATGGGTAGCTTAGCCTTGGTATGTTGGCCCAAATGCTACATTCTTTTTTAAAAGATTCATCTCCAATTCAACTTGAAAAGTTGCCTATGTCATTGACATTGCCAATTACATTTCATCAAAGTCTGTACTTCCTTAGCTTTCCAAAACAAGCAGAGGAGAATTCTGATTTTTAGTAGGTGGTCCCAGTAATTGCAGGCCTTGAAAAACTTCAGAGAAATTTTAATTTTTATGTAGACCTTATGTAAATTTTAACTGTCAATATAAAAATTCATCCCCATAAGCTCCCTCAGCTTATGTGAAGCGGCATTCACCATATTGCTTTTTATCTAGAACTTCTTTATGTATTCCTTTTATTTTGTACACAGTTGGCTCTGTGTGCTTTTGTCTTGTCTAGGATTCATTCCGCAATTTTTAATCTCTCAACTAATTAATTTTAGATGTAGAAAGCATATATTTGCTTCACATTTTACACAGTACTTATTAATAAGATATGCACAGCACATAGTAGATTAAGTAAAAATATAGCAGTAAATAGTTGAAGACAAAGAAGTCTATGGGTGGCCGGGCGTGGTGGCTCAAGCCTGTAATCCCAGCACTTTGGGAGGCCGAGACGGGCGGATCACGAGGTCAGGAGATGGAGACCATCCTGGCTAATACGGTGAAACCCCATGTCTACTAAAAAATACAAAAAACTAGCCAGGCGAGGTGGCGGGCGCCTGTAGTCCCAGCTACTCGGGAGGCTGAGGCAGGAGAATGGTGTGAACCCGGGAGGCGGAGCTTGCAGTGAGCTGAGATCCAGCCACTGCACTCCAGCCCAGGTGACAGAGTGAGACTCTGTCTCAAAAAAAAAAAAAAAAAAAGAAGTCTATGGGTAACAGTAAGTTGACCAACAGAGATAGTTCCTCAACTACTTGAGGAAAATATACAAAAAATAAAATGCTGCCATCTCTCTTAAAGTATATTTTATTAATTTCTCTCAAAGGGAGCCATTTCTTAAATTAATATATATATATATATATGTTCCTGATTTTAAGTAAATGCTAATAAAATAATTTACATGAAGGTGAACAAAATAGAAATATTAATTGTTACTTGTTGTGATTATTGTTGTAAAATGAATTACCCATGACTCTTTATAATGGGTTTATAAGAGACCTAATTATATGGTACCTGCTGTTCACTGCACCCAAGTAAGTTGCCTGAATTTGGTGAAGTAAGAAACAAAATTTTCAAGAAAAAGCACAGTGAAAAGTTGACAGTGTAAAGAATATATATTCTTTCAGGAGGATTTATAAGTAAGGAAGTATCCAAATGGTTGAGCCAGGAGCATGTTCATGTAAGTGGGAAAATTGTCAGGTTAATCACAAAAGAGATGTCAGTAGGGTAAGGAAGGCTAGAGATGGTGATGTAGAGCAAAGTCATGTAAAATTTTATGAGTACCCATTCTATCTTCATCCCACTGAGCATATGTGCCTGTTTGATACCAAATTACAGCATGGATGGGGGGATACAGGGATCATTGTAGTCCTATCATATTTTTAGTGATTCGGTAATTAACAAAAATTCAAAAGTATTTAAAGTTCTTTTTCCTTCTTACTTGGTAAGAAGAAAACACACTGTTCTCTCCGCAATATACACTGTTATGTATTCTGAACCTCTAAAAGTTTATAAGAGAAAAAATAAGTCATGGCAATAACTTTTGGTGATGTGAGAGTTTCATCAGTAACAGGGATTAAATGAGAGATGGGTTATTGCGAATGTGAACACCAACTTCATAGTTTGAGTACCACATTTTGTTTGCAAATAAATATCTCAAGTGCTTTCCAAAGGGATGAAAATGGAAAGACCAGAAAAAGACCAGAATTGCACAAGATTCAGATGAAGAGGATAGGATTCCTATGTCATGCATGAATTCATTTAACTAGAGTTTTTCTGTATCATGGGACTGTACAAAAGGCCTAGTGCAGACAAGTCTGCAGGCATGTTTTTAAGCAAGTGTTCATTGAAACATGGGCATCATTAACTTATGGCCTAAATATCAGAGAATAGTTAAAGAGGCGAGCATCAAGGTATTGAAGGAGAAGATCCATGTTGACATTTTTCAAGAATCTACTGTTCCAGAACCCTTGGGAAGATTACATTAACTTTTAAAACACCCAAAATTATAAACACTAGACATGTTTTGTTTGAAAAAATATTTATATTAATTAAATGGTTAAACATTTGTACTACTACCCATGTTCTTCACCCTCCCCATCCAAAAAAATAATAATAACCACAGCAGTTCTAAGATTTCTTTCATGCTATATTCAAGTCACAAAGGAAAGACAAAGGACAAGTCTCAGAGAAAGACTGTCTTTGCTAAAAATATCATGCTTCCAGTCTTTAAATTTCTACCATTGTGGTGACATGGTATGTACTGACTTTAAATGTTCCCAGCATGTTGGAATCTTAGGGTGAGACTTAGATAATTCCATGAGCTTAAGAGAGTTTGGCTCACATTTATTTGTTTTAAGTCAAGAAGTTTAGGCAAAACTACTATTAGATTATAGTGAGGTCGTGAAAATTTGGGGAGGAACTATGCATCTTTCTAAGGCCTGGTGATTTTTCAGCATATTATAATTTCCAGGATCAACGGAGTTTTCTAGCAGAATCTACTATTCTACTATATCTATAAATTAAGATAAATCTATAAAATACTAATGATTATCCCAACAATAATAGAGAATTTTAAAACACGTATATATTCCTGTGCATACACACATGCACATTTGAAACTAAAAGAAATGAATCTTTAACAGCAAAGTTACTACCTCCCATACTGCTTTTAAAATGCCTGTGTATTTGACTTTGAGTGTTCTGATGGCCAGGGAAATAAGGGAAATATGCTGAAAAATGACTTTCAGAAGAAAGAATAAGAATTCCTCAGAGGAGTTTTGGTCTGGTTCCCTCATAGGCCTGATCCTCAGAATTTAGTCATAACCAACCACCTGTCCTCATAAGACAAGAGTCATTATTGACATCAAGTTTTCATGAGGTAGTTCTGAAGGGACTTTGAAAGCACTGGGTCTAGGAATTTTAAAGGAAGCTGAGAAATAAGCAGCTGTTTAAATTTTCTACAATTTTGTCTGGAAATCTCATTGGGAAAATATATATTTTTTCTCTATGTTGAAATAGTATATGGTCTATGTAAATTAAACATTCTAAAGTTAGAGTTTTGCCACTGGATAATGTTCCTGCATTTTTAGTAATGCAAAATAAAGTTTGAATTGTATTTTACTGTTCCTATTCTGTCCAGAAAGTGATAAACAATGGGATTACAACAGTAAATTTTGAAAATACGCTTCTTTTAAAAACAAATACTGGAAGAACTAGGCGCCACCATGTGAAGTCCAAGAGACTGGACCATTGTTATTTAATTCTAGTGTGTCAGGCTTGTGGTTGGGATGATATTTTGATATAGTAACCATGTGAGTTTTTGTTATTGTTGTCCCCAGTATGCTGGGGCCTTGTGGCACTTAACATGCAAAATAGCCTATGAGGCATTTATTTCCCTAAAGATATATTTCAGTACAGATAATTTAAAATCCATGGTCTTAAATTTTTAATTGCAAAGGTCAAGATCTATAAAAAAGAGGGCAAAAGACAGAAGAAACAAGTCAGAGGGCCCCTTTTCCTCCTCTCCTCCTCACTTTAAGGGACTGCGCTGGGTTGCACAGTGGGACAAGAAGGAGGTATGAAGGGGAATAGAGTGTAAGATACCTGGATGCCTCTGAGTGAGAGCTGTGATGTACCTGTCCTCTTGAGTGAAGCCCCATTGGAGAAGTGTGTGTGTGTGTGTGTGTGTGTGTATGAAACTCTAATGTATCTAGCTTTTTCTTCATCAATACAAATGGGTAACTAAAGTCACCACTATGTTAGAATAATGTAGCATGAAAGAGAAAGAAAAGCAACATGATCAACATGAAAGAATGTGGGAAGAAAAGAATGGAGGGAGAGAGCTAGTTTAAGGAATTGGCATACATGATTGTGGAGGCTGGAAAATTCAAAATCTACAAGATAGGCCAGCAGGCTGGAGACTCAGGGAAGGGTTGATGTTATAGCTGGAATCCAAAGACAATTTAGGGGCAGAATTCCCTTTTCCTTGGGGTATGTCAGTCTTTTTTTTTTTTCTTCTAGGGCTTCAACTGATTGGAGATCCTCCATATTATAGAGGATAATTTGCTAACTCAAAGTCCACTGATTTAAACGTTAATGTCATCTAAAAATATCTTCACAATAACATCAAGACTAGTATTTGACCAAATATCTGGGTATCTTGCCTAGCTAAGTTGACACATAAAATTAACCATCACAAACATTAAACATTTCTGCTGAAAACATTTAGAGAATAAAGTTTAAAAAATTAGCTAGAATGTAAACAAAAGAGAAAAAAGACTGGATATATAAAATTAAATGAAGACTACAAGTCTCAGATTTCAAGAGATCACAAGATAGATAGCATAGTTAGTAAAAAACAAAAGAAGACTGGTACCTAAAAAATGCTGAAATTGTGGAATACCAAAATAAAGATTCTAAAAATTTTTAGAGAACAAAAAACTTACTTCTAAAGGAATATAATCATATTGGCATCAGAAGTTGTAATAAACAATCACTGGATGATAGACGACCGTATGTAATCCCTTGAAAACTGGAGGGAAAAAGTGATAGTCCACCTCCAATTCTATACCCAGGCCAACTATCACTCAAATAAGTCAGGAAGAAGGGATTTCCAGACATGTGGTGACTTAAAGTTTATCTCCAACATATTGTTATTTAAAAATTTACTCCAGCAAATCAAGACGTTAAAAAAGTATCAAAGGAAAAGACCACCCTTTACATATATCTTAAGCAAATAAGTCAAATGTATTACTTGTTTAGCAAGTAAGAACAGAAGATGTATGGTACAGACTTTGAACAAAGCAAAGAGCAAACTTTACATACCTCTGAGGAAAGTGAAGTTTAGGCACTGGCTCACTTTCAGAAGTATCCTGGAGTGAAGGATCTGCTGATTAGCCCACCATGAGCAGCCTGAGTACTTACATCAATCTCTCATTATTGCCAAGAATAGGTTTAAAATGTGTTCTGAGATTTCTTCTTTATTACTTGGGTTTGGGGCAAAATAACAGTCAGTATTTTTTTTTCTTGATCTTGGACAAGAGAAAATTTTATTCTCAAAACAAAGAGAATCATATGGGCCCCAGAAGGATGGATCCAAGAAAAAGCAAAGAGAAGTTGCAGCTGGCAGTGGCTTAATACATCCACAGCATGACTTAGCCCTGTTGAACCAGGAGGTTGGAATTCTATGGGACAGAGATATTTAGTGCAAAAAAGGGATTAATTAAATATAATGATTGAGAGTAGAGAGGAAGGAAATGCAATACATATGTTTGAGAGTTGGGGTTGCAGAATTCAATGTAGTGTAGTATCAGTTTTTGTTTGTTTGTTTCGGGTTTCTGTTTTGTTTTGTTTTGTCTTATTGATTCCAGGATCAGTTATCTTCCCACACCAGATAATTAAGGAAGCTTGGCAAAGATACAATTTAATAGTAAGTAAGCAAATGCAACACCCCAGTAAAACATTTAGTTTTGGCAAAGTGTTCATTGTTTTATACTTATTATAAAAGGTGAATAAAAACTATTGATGTGATCTCTTTTTTCAATATTATTTTTAATGGTAACACTTCAATCTACTTTTGTACTCTGTATTAATCAACATGCAAGGTACAATATTCAAGCAACTAGAGATTTCTATTTTGTTTTGTTTTGTGGCATTGCAGAATGATAATTAGGACTCACTAAATACTTAAAACCTAATTATGAAAAAAGGTTAACTAAGCTTGTGTTAGGCAAACATACTTTGTTTATGTATCTTTGGAGAATTTATATTATTTCTATAGGTAACAGCTCATTTGATATACACCTAATTTTTTCAAAAGTTATGAGACTCTTCTGCACATAGAAAGTTAGGGCTTTTCCCATTTCTACTATTGGGAGTCACAGAGAGATCGCATTATGTTATTTACACCTTTAAGTTTTACATAGATTAAATCCATGAATTCCTGAAGATATATCTCATTTTATTTATTGACTTCCTGGATGGAAATTTATTCTTTTTCATATGTAAAAGAAACATTGTGGCTTTAAAATATAGTATCATAGTTGAAAACACAAACTCTGGAAACCAACTGACTGTTTGAGTTTAACGACCACCAGTTACACATCACTGTGTGACCTTGAGTATGTTACTTAACCCCTTTCTGCCTCTCTTGCCTCATCTGTAAAGTGACCGTAGTAATAGTATTTATCTTGTAGAGCTGTTGTGAGGATCATACAATGTTTATGACCTATTGTCCTGTTACAAAACTTAGTGGCTTAAAACAATTGTATTGGACTGATCTTGGACTACTGTAAAATATACCTGAGACTGGGTAATTTATAAGAAAAGAAGTTTAATTAGCTTATGGTTCTGCAGCATCTGCTTCTGTGGAGGTATTCCAATCATGACAGAAGGTAAAGGGAGTAGGTACATCACAAAGCAAGAACAGGAGCAAGAGAGAGAGTGAGGGAGAGGTGTTACACACTCTCATTCCATCTGAGACCACAGAAATCTGGCCTTCAGGGTCCATATTGCTGTCAGAATTTTGGTCACAACCATTTAATCAGTCTCTAAGTAATTCCAAACTTCCCCTCATCTTTATCATCTTCTGAGCCCTGCAAAATGTTCCAACCTCTACCCATTACTGAGTTCCAAAGCTGCTTCCACATTTTCAGATATCTGTATAGCAATGCCTCACTATTCAGCACCAATTTTCTGTATTGGCCTATTCTTGCACTGCTATAAAGAAATATCTGAGATTAGGTACTTAATAAGAAAAGGGGTTTAATTGGCTCATGGTTCTGCAGGCTGTATAGGAAGCATAGTTGGCATCTGCTTCTGGGGAACCCTCAGGAAGCTTCCAATCATGGCAGAAGGCAAAGGGGGAGCAGGCACATCATATGGTGAGAAGATGAACAGAAGAAAGAATGGGGGTAATGTGCCATACACTTTAAAATGACCAGGTCTCATGAGAACTCACTCACTATCACAAGAATACCACCAAGAGGATGGTGCTAAACCATTCATGAGAAATTCACCCCATGGTCCAATCACCTCCCACCAGGCCCCAACTCTAATATTGGGAATTACAATTCAGCATGAGATTTGGCAGGGACATACATCCAAACAATATGAACTATGATGAACATTTATTATCTCTCACAGTTTCTGTTGGTCAAGAACATGAAAGATGTTTAGCTTGAAGTTCTGACTCTTTAATGTCTCTGATGGTGTAGCAATCAAGAATTTGCAGCTGTACTGGCTTACTTATTGGCTGGCAAGTTGGTGCTGGGTATTGACATGAGACATCAGTTCCTCTTTTGGTAGATCTCTGTGAAAGATGCCTAAGTGTCCTTACAACACAGTGACAGCCTTCCCCCAGAGCAGATGATCTGAGAGAGGAAGAAGCTATCCTCTTTATGACCTAGACTCAGAATCACATGGCATCACACCTACCCCATTCTACGCAATAGAATGAACCATTCAGTCTGCCCACATTTGAGGAAAAGTGAATGCAAGGTGAATACTGTCAATGAATTCATGACATTTAAAACTATCGGAACTATTACATAGAAAAAGTGTATACATCAATCTTTAACACAAAATAAGTAATACATAGTGTTTGGTATTGTATCTTTAAAAAATTATAAACATATTGTCCCAATGCTTTGTCATTGGTGTGTAGTCATGTGTTTCACTTTCATATATTTATTTTGTATTTGCCATTATGAAAAATTGTCTAATTAATTATATTAATTTATTAATAGATCCTTTGAGGCTTTCTATGAATACAGCCACAGTATCTGCAAATAAACAATTTTTTTAAAAAAATTTTTGAATCTTCATGAATCTTTGTTTGATTTTGCTACATGGGTTAGGATCTCCAGTACAATTCTTTTTTTTTTTTTATACTTTAAGTTCTAGGGTACATGCGCACAACGTGCAGGCTTGTTACCTATGTATACACATGCCATGTTGCTGTGCTGCACCCATTAACTCGTCATTTACATTAGGTATATCTCCTAATGCTATCCCTCCCCGCTTCCCCATCCTCACAATAGGACCCGGTGTGTGATGTTCTTCCTGTGTCCAGGTGACCTCATTGTTCAATTCCCATCTATGAATGAGAACATGCGGTGTTTGGTTTTCTGTTCTGGTGATAGTTTGCTAAGAATGATGGTTTCCAGCTGCATCCATGTCCCTACAAAGGACGCAAACTCATCCTTTTGTATGGCTGCATAGTATTCCATGGTGTATATGTGCCATATTTTCTTAATCCAGTCTGTCACTGATGGACATTTGGGTTGATTCCAAGTCTTTGCTATTGTGAATAGTACCGTAATAAACATACGTGTGCATGTGCCTTTATAGCAGCATGACTTATAATTCTTTGGGTATATCCCCAGTAATGTGATGGCTGGGTCAAACAGTATTTCTAGTTCTATATCCTGGAGGAATCACCACATTGTTTTCCACAATGGTTGAATAAGTTTATAGTCCCACCAACAGCGTAAAAGTGTTCCTATTTCTCCACGTCCTCTCCAGCATGTGTTGTTTCCTGATTTTTTAAATGATTGCCATTCTAACTGGTGTGAGATGGTATCTCACTGTGGTTTTGATTTGTATTTTTTCTCTGATGGTGAGTGATGATGAGCATTTTTTCATGTGTCTGTTGGCTGTATGAATGTCTTCTTTTGAGAAGTGTCTGTTCATATCCTTTGCCCACTTTTTGATGGGGTTGTTTGTTTTTGTTCTTGTAAATTTGATTGAGTTCTTTATAGGTTCTGGATATTAGCCCTTTGTCTGATGAGTAGATTACAAAAATTTTCTCCCATTCTGTCGGTTGCCTGTTCACTCTGATGGTAGTTTATTTTGCTGTGCAGAAGCTCTTTAGTTTAATTAGATCCCATTTGTCAATTTTGGCTTTTGCTGCCATTGCTTTTGGTGTTTTAGACATGAAGTCCTTGCCCATGCCTATGTCCTGAATGGTATTACCTAGGTTTTCTTCTAGGGTTTTTATGGTTTTAACATTTAAGTCTCTAATCCATCTTGAATTAATTTTCATATAAGGAGTAAAGAAAACATCCAGTTTCAGCTTTCTACTTATGGCTAGCCAATTTTCCCAGCACCATTTATTACATAGGGAATCCTTTCCCCATTTCTTGTTTTTCTCAGGTTTGTCAAAGATCAGATGGCTGTAGATGTGTGGTATTATTTCTGAGGGCTCTGTTCTGTTCCATTGGTCTATATCTCTGTTTTGGTACCTGTACCATGCTGTTTTGGTTACTGTAGCCTTGTAGTATAGTTTGAAGTCAGATGCCTCCAACTTTGCTCTTTTGGCTTAGGATTGTCTTGGCAATGTGGGGTCTTTTTTGGTTCCATATGAACTATAAAGCAGTTTTTTCCAATTCGGTGAAGAAAATCATTAGTAGCTTAATGGGAATGGCATTGAATCTATACATTACCTTGGGCAGTATGGCCATTTTCACGATATTGATTCTTCCTATCCATGAGTATGGTATGTTTTTCCATTTGTTTGTGTCCTCTTTTATTTCACTGAGCAATGGTTTGTAGTTCTCCTTGAAGAGGTCCTTTACATCCCTTGTAAGTTGGATTCCTAGGTATTTTATTCTCTTTGAATCTATTGTGAATGGGAGTTCATTCATGACTTGGCTCCCTGTTTGTCTGTTAGTGCTGTATAAGAATTCTTGTGATTTTTGTACATTAATTTTGTATCCTGAGACTTTGCTGAAGTTGCTTATCAGCTTAAGGAGATTTTGGGCTAAGATGATGGGATTTTCTAAATATACAACCATGTCATCTGCAAACAGGGACAATTTGACTTCTTCTTTTCCTAACTGAATTCCCTTGATTTCTTTCTCTTGCCTGATTGTCCCAGCCAGAACTTCCAACATTGTGTTGAATAGGAGTGGTGAGGGAGCGCATCCCTGTCTTGTGCCCGTTTTCAAAGGGCATGCTGCCAGTTTTTGCCCATTCAGTATGATATTGGCTGTGGGTTTGTCATAAATAGCTCTTATGATTTTGAGATACGTTCCATCAATACCGAATTTATTGAGAGCTTTTAGCATGAAGGGCTGTTGAATTTTGTCAAAGACCTTTTCTGCATCTATTAAGATAATCATGTGGTTTTTGTCTTTGGTTCTGTTTATATGCTGGATTACGTTTATTGATTTGCGTATGTTGAACCAGCCTTGCATCACAGGGATGAAGCCTACTTGATCATAGTGGATAAGCTTTTTGATGTGCTGCTGGATTTGGTTTGCCAGTATTTTATTGAGGATTTTTGCATTGATGTTAATCAGTGATATTGATGTAAAATTCTCTTTTTATGTTGTGTGTCTGCCAGGCTTTGGTATCAGGATGATGTTGGCCTCATAAAATGAGTTAGGGAGGATTCCCTCTTTTTCTATTGACTGGAATAGTTTCAGAAGGAATGGTACCAACTCCTCCTTGTACCTCTGGTAGAATTCAGCTGTGAATCCATCTGGTCCTGGACTTTTTTTGTTTGTTAGGCTATTAATTATTGCCTCAATTTCAGAGCCTGCTATTGGTCTATTCAGGGATTCAACTTCTTCCTGGTTTAGTCTTGGGAGAGTGTAAGTGTCCAGGAAATTATCCATTTCTTCTAGGTTTTCTAGTTTATTTGCATAGAGGTGTTTATAGTATTCTCTGATGGTAGTTTGTATTTCTGTGGGGTCGGTGGTGATATCCCCTTTATCATTTTTTATTGCATCTATTTGATTCTTCTCTCTTTTCGTCTTTATTCGTCTTGCTAGTGGTCTATCAATTTTGGTGATCTTTTCAAATAACCAGCTCCTCGATTCACTGATTTTTTGGAGGGTTTTTTGTGTCTTTATCTCCTTCAGTTCTACTCTGATCTTAGTTATTTCTTGCCTTCTGCTAGCTTTTGAGTGTGTTTGCTCTTGCCTCTCTAGTTCTTTTAATTGTGATGTTAGAGTGTCAATTTTAGATCTTTCCTGCTTTCTTTTGTGGGCATTTAGTGCTATAAATTTCCCTCTACACACTGCTTTAAATGTGTCCCAGAGATTCTGGTATGTTGTATCTTTGTTCTCATTGGTTTCAAAGAACATCTTTATTTCTGCTTTCATTTCGTTATGTACCCAGTAGTCATTCAGGAGCAGGTTGTTCAGTTTCCATGTAGTTGAGCGGTTTTGATTGAGTTTCTTAGTCCTGAGTTGTAGTTTGATTGCACTGTGGTCTGAGAGACAGTTTGTTGTGATTTCTGTTCTTTTCCATTTGCTGAGGAGTGCTTTACTGCCAACTATGTGTTCAATTTTGGAATAAGAGTGATGTGGTGCTGAGAAAAATGTATATTCTGTTTATTTGGGGTAGAGAGTTCTGTAGATGTCTATTAGGTCTGATTGGTGCAGAGTTGAGTTCAATTCCTGGATATCCTTGTTAACTTTCTGTCTTGTTGATCAGTCTTATGTTGACAGTGGGGTGTTAAAGTCTCCCATTATTATTGTATGTGAGTCTAAGTCTCTTTATAAGTCTCTAAGGACTTGCTTTATGAATCTGGGTGCTCCTGTATCGGGTGCATAAATATTTAGGACAGTTAGCTCTTCCTGATGAATTGATCCCTTTTCATTGGCCTTCTTTGTCTCTTTTGATCTTTGATGGTTTAAAGTCTGTTTTATCAGAGACTAGGATTGCAACCCCTGCTTTTTTTTTGTTCTCCATTTGCTTGGTAGATCTTCCCCCATCCCTTTATTTTGAGCCTATGTGTGTCTCTGCATGTGTGATGGGTCTCTTCAATACAGCAAACTCATGGGTCTTGACTCTTTATCCATTTTGCCAGTCTGTGTCTTTTAATTGGAGCATTTAGCCCATTTACATTTAAGGTTAATATTGTTATGTGTGAACTTGACCCTGTCCTTATGATATTAGCTGGTTATTTTGCTCGCTAGTTGAGGCAATTTCTTCCTAGCTTCGATGGACTTTACATTTTGACATGTTTTTGCAATGGCTGGTACCTGTTGTTCCTTTCCATGTTTAGTGCTTCCTTCAGAATCTCTTGTAGGGCAGGCCTGGTTTTGACAAAATCTCTAAGCATTTGCTTGTCTGTAAAGGATTTTATTTCTCCTTCACTGATGAAACTTAGTTTGGCTGGATATGAAATTCTGGGTTGAAAATTCTTTTCTTTAAGAATGTTGAATATTGGCCCCCACTCTCTCCTGGCTTGGAGTGTTTCTGCTGAGAGATCTGCTGTTAGTCTGATGGGCTTCCCTTTGTGTGTAACCCGACCTTTCTCTCTGGCTGCCCTTAACATTTTTTCCTTCATTTCAACTTTGGTGAATCTGGCAATTGTGTGTCTTGGAGTTGCTCTTCTTGAGAAGTATCTTTGTGGCGTTCTCTGTATTTCCTGAATTTGAATGTTGGCCTGCCTTACTAGGTTGGGGAAGTTCTCCTGGATGATATCCTACAGAGTGTTTTCCAACTTGGTTCCATTTTCCCCGTCACTTTCAGGCACACCAATCAGGTAGATTTGGTCTTTTCACATAATCGTATATTTCTTGGAGGCTTTGTTCATTTCTTTTTACTCTTTTTTCTCTACACTTCTCACTTCATTTCATTCATTTGATCTTCAATCGCTGATACTCTTTCTTCAAGTTGATCGAGTTGGTTACTGAAGCTTGTGCATTTGTCATGTAGTTCTTGTGTTATGGTTTTCATCTCTATCAGTTCTTTTAAGGACTTCTCTACATTGGTTATTCTAGTTAGCCATTTGTCAAATCTTTTTTCAAGGTTTTTAGTTTCTTTGAGCTGGTTACATAGTTCCTCCTTTAGCTCTGAGAAGCTTGATCAACTGAAGCCTTCTTATCTTGACTCATCAAAGTCATTCTCCCTCCAGCTTCGATCCATTGCTGGCGATGAGCTGCGTTACTTTGGAGGGGAGATGTGCTCTGATTTTTTTAATTTCCAGCTTTTCTGCACTGCTTTTTCCACATCTTTGTGGTTTTATCTGCCTTTGATGATGATCTTTGATGATGGTGACATACTGATGGGGTTTTGGTGTAGGTGTCCTTTCTGTTTGTTAGTTTTCCTTTTAACAGTCAGGACCCTCAGCTGTAGGTCTCTTGGAGTTTGTTTGAAGTCCACTCCAGACACCGTTTGCCTGGATATCAGCAGCAGAGGCTGCAGAAGATAGAATATTGCTGGACAGCAAGTGTTGCTGTCTGATTCTCGCTCTGGAAGCTTTGTCTCAGGGGTGTACCCCACCATGTGAGGTGTGAGGTGTCAGTCTGCACCTAGTAGGGGATGTCTCCCAGTTAGGCTACTCAGGGGTCAGGGACCCACTTGAGCAGGCAGTCTGTCCGGTCTCAGATCTCAACCTCCATGCTGAGCAATCCACTGCTCTCTTCAAAGCTGTCAGACAGGGGCATTTACCTCTGCCAAGGTTTCTGATGCTTTCTGTTTAGCTATGCCCTGTCCCCAGAGGAGGAGTCTACAGAGGCAAGCTGGCCTCCTTGAGCTGTGGTGGGCTCCACCCAATTCGAGCTTCCTGGGGCCTTTGTTTACCTACTTAAGCCTCAGCAATGGCAGACGTCCCTCCCCCAGCCTCACTGCTGCCTTGCAGTTAGATCTGAGACTGCTGTGCTAGCAATGAGGGAGGCTCCATGGGCATGGGACCCTCTGGGCCAGGTGTGAGATATAATCTCCTGGTGTGCCATTTGCTAAGACCCTTGGTAAAGCGCAGTATTAGGGTGGGAGTTACCTGATTTTCCAGGTGTTGTGTGTCTCAATTTCCTTTAGCTAGGAAAAGGAATTCCCTTCCCCTTTGCACTTCCCACGTGAGGCAATGCCTCGCCCTGCTTCTGGTCGGGCTGCACCTGTGAACCAGCGCCATCTGTCCTACACGACGTGCCCCAGTGAGATGAACCCAATATCTCAGTTGAAAATGCAGAAATCACCCATCTTCTGTGTCGCTCATGCTGGGAGCTGGAGGCTGGAGTTGTTGCTATTCGGCTATCTTGTAGAAATTCCCTCCAGTACAATATTGAAAGGAGTGGTGACAATAGATATTCTTGGTTTATCATTGATATTCTAGGACATACTCTCAACCTTTCACTTGTGGTATTGACAGAAAGCATTTTGCAGATGTTCTCTGTTAGTCAAGAATGTTTTCTTCTGTACCTGGTCTCTTAAGTTTTTATCAAGGCTGAATACTGAATTTTCTTTCCTGAGACTGCTGAGATACATATGATTTTCTTCTCCTAGAATGTAATTGTGATAAATGACAACTTCATCTCTTCTCTTTTTCATTAGATGTTCCCAGAGCTAAGGACGGTCCTACCCTGAGGTTTCTGAGTGATTTAGACCAGGATTCATAACCATGTCAACTCTGAAAGCAAACCTTTGGTCATTAACAATTTATACTTTTGCCTTTGTTGTAGGTGTCAAGTCTTGATAAATCAGGATTTGCATTTATCTTAAGTATTTTTTCTAGAGTTAATTTTTTATACTATGTATTTGTTAAAAATATTCTCTGAGGTTTAGCAGAAAGAGCTATTAATAATAAGCCTTATACAGTACATTTTTATGCAATGAAATAGCTAAATTGGGTATTTCTGTAGTCACTACTAAAAAGAGTAAGTATAGAGTAACAAGTAAAGAGTAACAATTTTCATTGTTAACTTATTTGAAATAATGTGAAACACAAAAATGCACATACACACACACAAACACATTGCACATACTCAAAAAAGCAGCTGAATTTAGTTATATAAATAGATTGAATCTAAATTGATTTCATAGTTGATTTATTTCACAATTATTAGTTGTTTTCCCTTTAGTTGAAAGGTGTACCCAAGGAGGAAAATAAGTCCTACTTTCCCTTTGGGGTCCTATGAACAAAACAAAACATCACAGAGCTGGAGCCAGGCAGTACATTAGCCTGCATTCAGTAAAGCAGAAACAAAGCTGTATTTTACATTTCCTCTTAGAATAATAATTTAAAAAGAAACTAGCCTTTCTCTTTTTCCTTGGAATTGAGCCCTGCTGACCTTAAATATTTTACCTTTTCCCCTATTTAGCAGTCCAGTAGGTAAGAATTACTCGTGGCTAGCCAGCTGGAAAAGAAGACAGCCTCCCAGCTCCACCTCTGAAACTTACTTTCCTTCTCTTTTTGACCATGCCTGAAGTGGCTCCTTCTCAGTCCAGCAGTCAGTATTCTTTGAACATCAGGACTGCTGTCACAAGCACTTGCAGGTGTCAAATCCCAATAAATGTCAAACAAATTGATTTCACTCATTTTGCATCTTGGGTTTCTCCTAGAAGAGTGAGGGTTGGTTTAAAAAAGAGGGTGTATGGGAAAAGCTGGCAAAGTATTTGTACATATTGGCAAAGCATAAAGAAAGGCAAAGTTGGCAAGAGACAGAATAATAATTACTACCATACTCAGAGTGCCTCGTATATGCCAGGCATTTATAAACAAAATTTCATTTACTCTTTTACCACTCCAGGGAGCAAGCATTGTTACCTCCAGTTTACAGACCAGAAGCTGATGTTCAGAATTTCACTCTAGTTAGTGGCTGAGCTGGGATATGAATCCAGTTGTTTTCAATTCCAAAGTCCACACTGACCCTTGCTTTAGTCATCCTAGACAATACATTTTCATTTACCCTTCTGATTGCTTAAATATATTACTAATGGTATATGTTTAACAGCACAAGCAAATTTTAACAGTCAAATATAACAACAAATGAACTGGAATAGTCAGTCATGTGTGCTTTCAGTAATACTACGTTCAAGAGCATACTAACATGATGCCTTTCTATTTGGTGCACTATAGCAAGACAGTGTCTTGTCAAGTCCTCCAAATTCATAGGTTATGAATTTTAATAAACATTCCTTTTAGGCAAAGAAACAGCACAAAAATATTTTAATGGGTCATGAAAAACAACATTCTGGTGTAAAAGACCTTTCAGATTTTGTATAATAAGTTTTATTGGTTGTCACTTGTTTATGATCATGAACAAATTACCAACCAATAATAGGTGCACCATTTCCAAAAATTTTATTATCTGCAAATGATACCGCCTGTCTTAAAACTACCAGAGAAATAACAGACCTTACAACAGATACTTGGACAACTGGTTATTACGTTTCCAAATTTGTGGCTTTGAAAAAAAATATTCTGCTGTTATTTCTGCAAGTAATTCTTTTTTTCTATGAATACAGTCCTTCTGGATTTCAGGGAATTATACCTTTTACAAAAGTAGGATACCTAGATGAAATGTGACAGCCTAACTTTATAGACTTCAAACTTTGTTGTGGGGAAGTTATGAGAAGGGAGGAGAAACTGGTTGTATCCAGAAGGATTCTTCCACAGTAGTGTGTGGATAAAAATAAATACAATATTTTCCTACTTTTCTTAGGAGGTAAAAATTGTCAGTTATACTAACTTTCAATTTGGAATAATTATATAAATAATCAATCGAATACAAAGACTATGATCTTATTTCCTATAGTTTCTTGATTTCTATTTCATGCATTCATTTATGTATTAATGTACTCTTAACAAACATTATCAACAAATGTCAATTTCCCAGGATAGAGTGAAAGGATTTTTTTTTCTCTTATGTGATGTTTATACTCAGAGAAGAGATGTGTATCATATGTAGCTTGCTTAGGAAGAATAAAGTAGCATCCTGCAAGGGGACTATCTTAAGTTTTCTGCCTCTTCTTCTTTAAGAATCTATCCTCTCCATGTTTTGTGGATTCATCAGTTGTCACACAACAAATACTGAGAAAGCATTCATACAATTAAAATATATATAAAGCAAAAAGTGAAAGCATGTTGTGATTTTTTACCCAACTCTAACAAGCTTTTTCTATGCTTATAAAACATGCATGTATTCATAAAGATTTTATAAAAATGGCATCATGTTATATACTTTCATGTTTTGTTTCTATTACCATATAATGATCCCCTTTCTTTATCAATGAATTTAAATCCCCCTCTTTTAAAAAAATTATTTATGTAGCTTACTTATTATTATTTAGTTTAATATGTTGTTTATTTAATTTAATCTAATTTAATTAAAATTTAAATCAATTTTTTAATTTAAAAAGTTATATCAATTTCAAATTTTTAAAAATTGAGATATAGACCAATGGAACAGAACAGAGCCCTCAGAAATAATACCACACATCTACAACCATCTGATCTTTGAAAAACCTGACAAAAATAAGAAATGGGGAAAAGATTCCCTATTTAATAAACGGTACTGGGAAAACTGGCTAGCCATAAGTAGAAAGCTGAAACTGGATCTCTTCCTTACACCTTATACAAAAATTAATTCAAGATGGATTAGAGACTTAAATGTTAGACCTAAAACCATAAAAACCCTAGAAGAAAACCTAGGCAATACCATTCAGGACATAGGCATGGGCAAGGACTTCATGTCTAAAACACCAAAAGCAATGGCAACAAAAGCCAAAATTGACAAATGGGATCTAATTAAACTAAAGAGCTTCTGCACAGCAAAAGAAACTACTGTCATAGTGAACAGGCAATCTACAGAATAGGAGAAAATTTTTGCAATCTACCCATCTGACAAAGAGCTAATATCCAGAATCTATAAAGAACTCAAACAAATTTACAAGAAAAAAACAAACAACCCGTCAAAAAGTGGGCAAAGGATATGAACAGACACTTCTTGAAAGAAGACATCTATGCAGCCAACAGACACATGAAAAAATGCTCATCCTCACTTGCCATCAGAGAAATGCAAATCAAAGCCACAATGAGATACCATCTCACACCAGTTAGAATGGCGATCATTAAAAAGTCAGGAAACAACAGGTCCTGGAGAGGATGTGGAGAAATAGGAATACTTTTTCATGGTTGGTGGGAGTGTAAATTAGTTCATCCACTGTGGAAGACTGTGTGGTGATTTCTCAAGGATCTAGAACTAGAAGTACCATATGACCCAGCAATCCCATTACTGGGTATATTCCCAAAGGATTATAAATCATGGTCCTACAAAGACACATGCACATGTATGTTTATTATGGCACTATTCACAATAGCAGAGATTTGGAACCAACCCAAATGTCCATCAATGACAGACTGGATTAAGAAAATGTGGCACATATACACCATGGAATACTATGCAGCTGTAAAAAAGGATGAGTTCATGTCCTTTTAGGTACATGGATGCAGCTGGAAACCATCGTTCTCAGCAAACTATCACAAGGACAGAAAACCAAACACCGCATGTTCTTACTCACAGGTGGGAATTGAACAATGAGAACACATGGACACAGGAAGGGCAACATCACACACTGGGGCCTGTTGTGGGGTGGGGGGGGGAATGGGGAAGGGTAGCATTAGGAGATATACCTAATGTAAATGACAAGTTAATGGATGCAGCACACCAACATGGCACATATATACATATGTAACAATCCTGCACGTTGTGCACTAGTACCCTAGAACTTAAAGTACAGTAAAAAATAAAATAAAATAAATTAAGAAAATCATTTTAATTTTGTTTAGTATTTGGTACCAAGGCTGTGATTTTTTTTCTGTGTTTTTTTCTTGTGTATCTTCAGGGTAAAGATATACCTCTTGTTTTAGCGTTATGAGCAGTGCCAGGACCCATAGCAGTATCACCAGACAAGTCTGTGTTGACCTATAAATCTGTTTCTTTATCAACATCACATTTCATGGTCAAGTTTAAAGTGGCACATGAATGTTGCAGTACTCATACCTAGAAAGAATGGTTTTCAGAAAGCCTTTGGAAACTTCCAGCTTATTACTACCGATAGTGGTCATCTGATCATTAGGCAGTCTGTAGCTCTCTTAAATAAGGAGGAAGTAGCGGTATCCATCTCATGTTCAAAGTCCACAACAATCTAACACAGTTTCTTTTTGTTATGTTCATTTTCCTTCTCAGATGTCATAGTGAAGCTATAGCTGCATTTTGCTTAAGGAAGTCTGTAACAATCTTCCAAGTCCAGACATGTGGCAGGGCATAAACCCCATAAATCCACACTGTCAGCAATACTGTTACCAGAGTCCATCACAATAGAGTGGTGTGACAAAAGATATTCAGTAACAGGGCTGCCTGTATAACAACAAAGTTCTCAAACATAACCTGAAGCATCTCTATCGTATTGGCCATGGAGTTTAGGGGGACCTCAGTAATGTGCATAGTAGAAGGTAGATGCCAGGTTTTCTCTATGCCACCCTAGTTGATAACGATGTCATCAATGGGGTACTTCAGGGAAAGGATACACCTCTTGCTTTTAGTGTTATTACCCACGATGCTTCCCATTGGCCCATAGTGTCTTCGACATCAACAAAAGAGGAAAACATATTTCCTGTATCTGTATTTGGGTGATCACAAGCTGACAGGCATCCACATAACAATCCTGACAGTAAGAGGTTTACCTTCATTACCTTGGTCAAGAGGGACATTTATGACATGAAGAGAAGCTCATATACAAGGGCAGAAGGGGTTCATATCCAGAAAAGTCATGTTTCCCAGTGTCAGAGCCGTGGTTAATACTGAGTGCAGAGATCTCATTCTCTGTTTGATCTATCTGAAATGGTTACTGCATTGGGTGAAAAGAACCTGGGCAGAGAGCATGAGAATCTCAGATTAAATTTTAATCATTATAATTTTGAAATATTTCAAGCAAACACTGAATTGTTGCATTGAAAAAAATATTGTTGCAAATAATAAGTATTACATACTTTAGAGCTAACAGGCTTGTGTGTATTTGTTGTGTCTACCCCCACCCACATCCAATTATATTAAAATGTCTTGGATACATGGCAAATGCTTAAAATGTATTTGTTAATTTACCAGTAAATTAAACCTTGTCATAGTGAATAATATTTTATACATTAGTTGGCTATCTCAATGTGTCATTGAATGGTTTTTCTTTCCAAGTTAATTATTATTAAAAGCATACTGATTTAAAACTGAGAATAATTTTAGAGAAAAGTCCTCAAACAACTCATGCTTTAGTGCTTGATGGGTTTTAAATAATTAATGACAAAAATATTTGATTCTGACAAGCATTCTGGTATTAAGCAATTAACACAAATATTAGCATATGTGGATTTTAGAAGTCTGCCAAATAGCAAATCTGTTGAAACAAATTGATGTTTATTGTTGTTTCATTTCTTTTTCTGCTTTAAATGTCAAATAATCACAGCTAACACAATTAAAGAATAGGCTTTAATTGTAAGCTATAAACGAGATGTAACTGCTAATAAAAGTTATTGTATTGTATTTTTTGAGGCTATAATCCAGTCATGAAAATAAGCCCTGGTACATGTTCTCAGTGTCTAAAGAAATCAGAGAATCAGATCTTAAGAAATTTAATACGTTGAATATCCCCTTGTTACTTTCTTTTTGTTTAAATTTCTTAGGTATTTGTGTTTAAAGAACTCCCAGTGCCTTTGTTAAGGGCAAAAGCTTATATTTTCTTAGCCTAGTGAAAGACAAGCACAAGAAAGAAGTGAAAGGGGAAGTGGATGAAACGGGGATCAGAAAATATGCTTAGATTTGTTATAAGTAACCAAATCCTTATGATTACATCTAAGCCTATCTATAGTACCACCATCTCGTGCCTGCCATGTAATAACGTCTTAACTGCTTTCCTCATGTTTTCTTTACACCTTTATATAGCAGCCAAGATGATTTTTTAAAAAGGTAAATCAGATCATATTTGTCACACTTTAAGTCCCTCCAGAGGCTTCCTCTTGTCCAGAGAATAAAAGCCCAATGGCATACAATAACATACAATACCTCCTATAGTCCTGCTCCTGCCTAGTAGTTCTACCTCATCCCATGCCACACCCGTACTGTGCTCTAGCTACAAGGTCTCCTGTTCTGGCATAGAATAAGCCCAGTTTTTCTACCATAGGATTCAGAGTTGCTGCTCCTTCTGCCAAGACGACTCTAGTTCTAGATCTTTCATGGCTGGCTTCTTCTAGGCTTTACAGTCTCAGTTTAAATGCCATATCCACAGAACTTTTCTGAATATATTATAAAATGCATTTCCTATTCTACCCCTTTATTTCTTTACCCAAATTTATGTTTTTCATAGCAATAATCACTTCCCAAAATTATGTTGCTCACATATTTCTTTTCTCCAACTCCTCTCCCCACTAAAACATAGGTTCAGCCAAAGCTAGGCCTGGGGTAATGCCAGGCATATGGTAGGTGCTGAACAATATTGACTGAAAGCATGGATCATGGATAATCCTGAATGCTAAAAAGCTGACCCAGTGTTCAAGTTTAGATCTCTGTGTGAGATGTATCTGACTAATATTTTGTTGTCTCCTGTACTTATGATTTTAAAATATTTAGAGGATGTGAATACTTTGTGACATGTTTAATTATGTTTATAAGCCTATCTTCAAAGAGCAGTGTTGGAATAGAATTTATGTTTAATCAATCAGATGCTAAATCACATGTGCCTGCAATGACCATGTTTCCAGAAATCTGTGATGGTATCTTGTAGAAGAGTGAATAGAAATCACTTAAATTTAACTTTACACATACTGAATACAGTTTATTGCTTAAAAGTCTCATATTGCTTTAACATGTTTGTTCATTCCTGACAGTTGAAGGAAATAAAAAATTAATTTATCTAACACTATTATATTGTAGGCACTACAACAGGTAGTAGTACTTGGTATACAGAGAACAAAACAGCTACCAAGGTTTACCATCTAAAATATCAGAGTCTCTGCCTGACAATCTAGGGAATACTCGTGGATCTTACCCAAGCCCACTAAGGTGATAACTCTGCAAGTCTGCAAGACTTGTAGTGTTACTTGGCCTGCAGTGCCCACTAGTGAAAGACAGCTGCAGTGAACAAAGAATTAGACAACAACACCTGATTCCTTTTGAATATCCAAAAAGCCTTCTCAAGAAAGATGGGTACACACAAACCCAGACTGTGAAGATTAAAATAACTATCTATCTCATCAATGCCAAGACATTGAAAATCATCCACAAGCACCAAGATCATCCAGGAAAATATGACCTCACCAAACAAACTAAATAAGGCATCAGGGACCAATCATAGATTGACAGAGATATGTGGCCTTTCAGACACAAAATTCAAAAGAGTTCTTTTGAAATAGCTCAATTGAATTCAAGATAACAAAGAGAGGAAATTCAGAATCCTATCAGATAAATTTAACAAATAAATTGAAATAATCTTTTTTAATTAAGCAGAAATTCTGGAGATGAAAATTCAATTGAAAAACTGAAAAATATATCAGAGTCTATCAAAAGCAGAATTCACCAAACAGAATAAAGATTTAGTGAGAGTAAAGACAAGCCATATGAAAATACACAGTCAGAGGGGACAAAAGGAAAAAAGAATGAAAAAAGAATAAAGCATACCTACAAGATCAAGAAACTAGCCTCCAAAAAGCAAATCTAAGAATTATTTGACCTGAAAAAGAAGGGAGAGCGAAATATTGTGGTAGATATTTTATTCAAAGGTATAATAACAGACAAGTTTTTAAACCCAAAGAAAGGCATAAATATTCAAGTACAAAACAGTCACAGAACACCAAGCCAATTTAGCCTAAATAAGACTATCTTGATACATTTAAAAGTCAAACTCCAAAAGGTCAAGGATAAAACAAAAATCCTAAAAGCAGCAAGACAAAATACATAAATAACATATAAAGCAACTCTAATATGTCTGATAGCAGACTTCTCAGTGAAAAACTTATAAGCCAGGAGAAAGTCGAATGACAATTAAAGTTCTGAAATAAATAAACTTTTTTTTTTTTTTTTTTTTTTTTGAGATGGAGTCTTGCTCTGTCGCCCAGTCTGGAGTGCAGTGGCACAACCCCGGCTCACTGCAACCTCCGCCTCCTGGGTTCATGCCATTCTTCTGCCTCAGCCTCCTGAGTAGCTGGGACTATAGGTGCTCGCCACTACGCCTGGCTAATTTTTTGTATTCTTTAGTAGAGACGGGGTTTCACTGTGTTAGCCAGGATGATCTCGATCTCCTGACCTCGTAATCCGCCCACCTCAGCCTCCTAAAGTGCTGGGATTACAGGTGTGAGCCACCGCGCCCAGCCAAGAAATAAACTTTTATCCTAGAATAGTACATGCAGAGAAAATATCTTTGAAATGTAAAGGAAAAATAAAGACTTTCCCAGACAAACAAAAGCTGGGGGATTTCATCACCACAAGACCTGTCCTATAAGAAATGCTAAAAGGAGTTCTTCAATCTGAAAGACGAGGATGTTAATAAGCAATGAGAACTTTTCTGAAGGTACACACTCACTAGTAGCAGTAAGTATAGAGACAAATACACAATAACACTGTAATTTGGGTGTGTAAACCACTTGTATCTTGAGTAGAAAGACTAAAAGACAAGCCAATCAAAAATAATAGCTACAAAACCTTTTTAAGAAATAGTCTAAAAAGATAGAAATAACAAAAAGTTAAAAAAATGGGAGAGATGCAGTTAGATTGTAGAGTTTTTATTACTTTTCTCTTTGCTTATTTTTTGGTAGTTTTTTTTTTCAATCAGAGTTAATTTAACAAAAGCTTAAAATAATTGATTATAAGATGTTGTTAACAAGTCTCACGGTAACTTCAAATCAAAACATCTATAAGAGATCCATATAAAATAAAAAGAAAGAAATCAAAACATACCACCAGAGAACATCCCTTCTACACAAAGGAAAAGAAACACGAAGGCAGCAGGCAGGAAGGAAGAAAGGAAGGCAGACAAGAAGAAAGAAAGGAAGGAAGACAAGAAAGAAGAATGAAAAGCAAAAGAAAAACTACAAAATAATTTTAAAAAACAAGGAATAAGATGGCATAGTAAGTCCTTACTTTTCAATAATTACATGGAATGTAAATAGATTAAACTTTTCAATCAAAAGGCATACAGTGGCTGAATTAAAAATAAGACCCACCTATATGCTGTTTACAAGAAACTTATTTCATATATAAAGACATACACAGGCTGAAAATAGATGGAAAAATATATTTCATGCAAAGAAAATCAAAAAGGAGAAGAAGTAGCTATACTTAGATAAAATAGATTTCAAGACAAGAGCTATAAAAAAGGACAAAGATGGTTACTCTATAATGATAAAAGGGTCAGTTGAGCAAGAGGGTGTAACAAATGTAAATTCATATGAACCCAACACTGGAGCACCCAAGTACTTACATCAAGTATTACTAGAGCGAAATAAAAATATAGAACCCAAAATAATAAAAGCTGGAGACTTCTACACTCACTTTCAGCTTTGGACAGGTCATCCAGACAAAAAGTCAACTGATAAACATCACACTTAATCTGCACTATGGGACCAATGGACCTAATAAATCATTACAGAACATGTTTTCCAGTGGCTGCAGAATACACACTTTTCTTCTCAGCTCATAGATTATTCTCAGTGATACAGCATATGTTAGGACTCAAAATAATTCTTAAAAAATTCAAAAAGTTGAAATAATATCAAGTATCTTCTCTGACCACAATGGAATAAAACTAGAACATGATAACAAGAGAAACTTTGAAAACTATACAAATGCATGCAAATTAAACAATATCTTCCTGAATGACCAGTGGGCAAATAAAGAAATTAAGAAGTAAACTGAAAAGTTTCTTGAAACAGATGAAAATGCAACATACCAAAATCTATGGAATATAGCAAAAGCAGTACTAAGAGGAAAATTTAGAGCAATAAGCTACCTCAAAAAATTTAGAAAAACTTTAAATAAGCAACCTGATTATGTATCTTAAAGAGCCCCAAAGCAAGAGCAAACCACAAAATTAATAGAAGAAAAGAAATAATAAAGATAACAGCAGAAATAAACTTGAGACAAAAATACAAACGATCCATGAACCAGAGTTAAATTTTGAAAAAAATAAATAAAATGGACAAAGCTCTACCCAGACTAATTAGAACAAAAAAGAAAAGACCCAAATAAATAAAATTAGATGAAAGAAGGCATTACAACTGATACCACAGAACTACAAAGATCATCACAGACTACTACGTGCAACTATGTGCAATAAATTGGAAAATCTAGAAAGAAATTGATAAATTCCTAGACACAGCTTTTCAAGATTAAAACATAAAGAAAACCAAAACCTGAATAGACCAAAAACAACCAACAGTCAGACCGCAGAACTTGGCCCGAAGACCTGGAACTGGGGACTTCGGGATTAGCCAAGATGGCGGCGGCCGCAGCAAGTCGAGGAATCAGGGCAAAGCTGGGCCTGCGTGGGATTCACATCCACTTATTTTAGTGCTCGCCTGGCAGCCAGGGCGTCAGGGACTTCATTGAGAAACGCTATGTGGAGCTAAAGAAGGCGAATCCCAACCTACCCATCCTAATCCGTGAATGCTCCAATGTGCAGCCCAAGCTCTGGGCCTGCTACGCATTTGGCCAAGAGAAGAATGTCCCTTTGAACAACTTCAGTGCTGATCAGGTAACCAGAGCCCTGGAGAACGTGCTAAGTGCTAAAGCCTGAAGCCTCCACTGAGGATTAAGAGCAACAGCCCCAGAGCCTGGGCTCTGCTGGACTTAGTATAATGTGAAAAAAAATGTGTTCTCCTATTCCTCATAAAGCTTGTGCTGTAAAAAAAAAAAAAAAAAAAAAAAAAAACAAGAATATTGAAGCCATAATAATAAGTCTTCCATAAAGAAAACCCTGGAACCTGATTGTTCCACT
The DNA here is from genome assembly GCF_002776525.5 of Piliocolobus tephrosceles. Taxonomy (NCBI): domain Eukaryota; kingdom Metazoa; phylum Chordata; class Mammalia; order Primates; family Cercopithecidae; genus Piliocolobus; species Piliocolobus tephrosceles. The sequence continues at coordinate 8,520,906 of NC_045435.1, read as the reverse complement.
GTTGAATTCTACCAAACATTTAAAGAAACACTATGAATCTTAGTCAAGCTATTCCAAAAAGTAGAGGAGGGCAGAATACTTCCAAACTCATTCTATGAGGCCAGTGTTACCCTAACACCAAAACTAGGCAAAGACACAAGAAAAAAAGAAAACTATAGGTCAATATCCTTGGTTAACATTGATGCAAAAGTCTTCAACAAAATACTAGCAAACTGAATTCAACAACACATTAAAAATATCATTAATCACGATCACATGTGATTTTTCCAAGGAATGCAAGCATGACTCAACATATGCATATCAAAGAGACACATAATATCAACAGAATGAAGGACAAAAATCACATAATCATTTCCATTGATGCCGAAACAGCATTTGGTAAAATTCAAAATCCCCTCATGGTAAAAAACACTCAAGAAACTGGGTAGAGAAGAAACATACTTCAATACAATAAAAGTTACATGGCAGCCCCAAAGATAGTTTGTTCTGAATGGGGAAAAACAGGAAGCCTTCCCTTTAAGCTCTGGAACAGGAAATAAATGCTCACTTTCATCACTGTTATTCAGCATACTACTGAGTATCCTAGCTATAGCAATTAGACCAGAGAAAGAAATAAAGACCATCTAAATTGAAATAGAAGTTAAACTATCCTCATTTGCAGACAAGTTAATCTTATACACAGCAAAACCTAAAGACTCCATGAAAAAAATATTAGAACTGATATATTTGATAAAGTTGCAGGATAGAAAATCAACATACAAAATTCAGTAGCATTTCTATATACTAACAGCAAACAATCTGAAAAAGAAATCAAGAAAGTAAATGTATTTACAATAGCTACAAATAAAATACCTAGGAATAACTTAACCAAAGTAGCGAAAGATCTCTACAATGAAAAGTATAATGCATTAATGCAAGTAATTAAAGAGGGCACAAAAACCTGGAAAGATATTCCATGTTCATGGATTGGAAAATATATTGTAAAAGTGTCCATATTGCCTAAAGCAATCTACAGATTCAGTGCATCCCTATCAAAATACCAATGATTTTATTTGCAAAATAATAGAAAAAAATTCTAAAATGTATATGGAACCATGGAAGTTCCAGAATAGCCAAATCCATCCTGAGCAAAACAAAACAAAACAAAACTGGAAGAATCGCATTACCTTAATTTAAATTATATTACAGAGCTGTAGAAGCCAAAACAACATGATAGTGGCATAAAAACAGACACACAGACTAATGAAACAGAATAGAAAATCCAGAAGTAAGTCCTTACTTCTACAATGAACTTATTTTTGAAAAAGTGTCAAGAACATATACTGGAGAAAGGACATAAATCGTTCTGGGAAAACGGGATATCCAGAAGAATAAAACTAGACCCCTATCTCTCATCATGTACAAAAAAATCAAACCAAAATGGATTAAAGACTTAAATCTAAGACCTCAAACTATAAAACTGCTAAAGAAAACTTTGGGGAAACTCTCCAGGACATTGGTCTGGGCAACAATTTCTTGAGTAATACCCTGAAAGCACAGGTAATCAAAGCAAAAATGAACACCTCAGATCACATCAAGTTCAAAAGCTCCTGCATAACAAGGGAAGCAATCAACAAAGTGAAGAGACAACTCACAGAATGGGAGAAAGTATTTGCGAAATACTCATCTGATAAGGGATTAATAACCAAAATATATAAGGAGCTCAAAGAACTCCACAGTACAATTAGATCAATCTGATTTTAAAATGGGCAAGAGATTTGAATAGACATTTCTTAAAAGAAGACATAAATGATCAAGAGGTATATAAAAAAATTCAACATCATTAATTATCAGAGAAATACAAAGTGAAACTTCAATGAGCTATCATGTCACCACAGTTAAAATGGCTTATGTCCAAAAGACAGGCAATAATGTATGGTGGCAAAGATGTGGAGAAAGAGGAAACCCCATACACTATAGGTGGGAATGTAAATTAGTACAACCACTATGGAGAACAGTATGTAAGTTCCTCAAAAAACTAAAAATATAACCACCGTATGATACAGCAATCCACCTGCTAGTTATGTACCCCAAAGAAAGAAAATCATTATATTGATGAGACATCTGAATGCCCATGTTTATCACAGCACTATTTACAGTAGCCAAGATTTGGAACCAACCTAAACAGGGTCCATCTACAGATGAATGGATAAAGAAAATGTTGCACATATACATAACAGAATATAATTCAGTCACAGAAAGAATTAAATCCTGTTATTTACAACAACGTAAATGGAGCTAGAGGATATTATGTTAAGTGAAACAAACAAGGCACAGGAAGACAAATTTTGCACATTCTCATTTGTGAGAGCTAAAAATTTAAAAACAATTGAACATACGGAGATAAAGAGTAGAATAATGCTTATCAGAGTCTGGTAAGGGTAGCTGGTATTGGGAGAACCCGCCACTGATGATTAAAGTGGGTTCTTTTATATTTCCTAAGTGTCTCAGCTGGTTTGAGAAATAAAGGGAAAGAGTACAAAAGAGAGAAATTTTAAAGCTCGGTGTCAAGGGGAGACATCACATGTCGGCAGGTTCCATGATGTTCTCCGAGCTGTAAAACCAGCAAATTTTTATTAGCGATTTTCAAAAGGGGAGGGAGTGCACGAATAGGGTGTGGGTCACAGAGATCACAGGCTTCACAAGGTAATAAAATGCCACAAAGGAAGTGGAGGCAAGTTGAGATCACAGTACCACAGGATGGAGCTAAATTAAAATTGCTAATGAAGTTTCAGCCATGCACTGCCATTGATAACATCTTATCAGGAGACAGGGTTTGAAGCAGACAACCCGTCTGACCAAAATTTATTAGGTGTGAATTTCCTCATCTTAATAAGCCTGGGAGTGCTACAGGAGACTGGGGCTTATTTCATCCCTTCTGCTTTGACCGTAAAAGATGCCATGCCCACAGGGGCCATTTATAGGCTTACCCTCAAGGGTGTGTTTTCTTTCTCAGGGATGTTCCTTGATGAGAAAAAGAATTCAGTGATATTTCTCCTATTTGCCTTTGAAAGAAGAGAAATATGGCTCGGTTCCATCCGGCTCACTGACAGTCAGACTCCAAAGTCTTATCTCCCTTCTTCCCTGAAGATTGCTGTTACCCTGTTCTTTTTTCAAGGTGCCCAGGTTTCATATTTTTCGAACACACTTGCCCTACAAACAATTTGTGCAGTTAATGCAATCATCACAGGGTCCTGAGGTGACATACATCCTCCTCATCTTATGAAGATGATGGGATTAAGAGATTAAAGTAAAGACAGGCATAGGAAATCACAAGGGTATTGATTGGGGAAGTGATAAGTGCCCAAGAAATCTTCACAATTTATGTTCAGAGATTGCAGTAAAGACAGGTGTAAGAAATTATAAAAGTATTAATTTGGGGAACTAATAAATGTCCATGAAATCTTCACAATTTAAGTTCTTCTGCTGTGGCTTCAGCCGGTCCCTCCATTTGGGGTCCCTGACTTCCCGCAACAAGCTGGGGCTGGTGGGTTGGGCAGGAGGACAAGGTAGGGAAGTGGGGATTGTTAATAGGTGCAAAAATATAGTTAGAAAGAGTGAATAAGATATGATGTTTAATAACACAACAGGGTGATTACAGTCAACAATAATTTATTGTTTATTTCAAAGTAACTAAAAGAGTAAAATTAAAATATTCCTAAGACAAAGAAAAGATAAATACTTGAATTGATAACCCAATTACTCTGATGTGATTATTACATATTGTATGCCTATAATAAATACCCCATAAATATATATACCTACTATGTACCCATAAACATTAAAAATTTAAAAATAAAATTTCAGAGTCTATGGGGTCTATCACATCTATAAAAATCATCATAATGCAAGACATGTCATGAAAAGTACTACGTAAAGGTACAAAATTTATTAATTCCAATTCAGGAGATTTGGAAAGACCACATTGAGAAGGTAAATTTTGATGAAATCCTTAAAGAATGTTATGACCTTGACAGAGGGAGTTGGGGACCATGAGCCTGGCTGAGGCCAGAAGCTGGCTGAATGTTTCATTTAAAAGAATGTTAGGTAAAGGGGGGTGGAGGACAAAATAATGCATATTGGGTATAGTGTACACTGCTTGGGTGACAAGTGCACCAAAATCTCAGAAATCACCACTAAAGAACTTATCCATCTAACTAAAAACCACCTGTATCCCCCAAAAGCTATTAGAATAAAAATAAAAAAGAAGGTTGAGAAACAGAGATCAGCAGGGGAGACTAAGAATAATTAAGAGAGATAAGAAACAAACAAGTATAGTATAACAAAGGCTAAAAAAGGGAAATACACAAAAGGAGAGGATATAGAGTCCAAAATTGCAGTTATATCAACAGAGAATGCAAAGTAAGAAGGATGCTTCTGCCAACATATTAGAAATGTTTTATTAAATTAATGAAAGGATCAGAGCCTAGGTAAGTGTTCAGGACTAATCAAAAGGCAACAAAGTAGAGAGCAAATGGAGCCTCAACCTTTAAATTTTTGGCAGTACAGGGAAGAAAGAAAATGGAAGAACAGCATGAGAGAAAAGTAAAGTAGAGGGATTGTTTTGACTTGTATTATTTTAGATTAAAGGAGATTTGTTATCCCTTCTCCTGGGTAGGAGCTGCTAATGTGTTTGCCTTTAAATGATTTTGACAAATGCCTTCTGGGTGGCCACCTCAGCCATGAAATTTTCTGAATAAGGAAAAGTGAAGGCAAGCCTTTTGTTCCTCAGTCAGCCATCAGACAGGTCAAAACAAACAACCACAATTGTTTGAGAATGAGTTTTGTTCTGCAAACTCTGGTACTAAAAACCTGTACAACGAATGTAGCTTGTTGTCTTCACTGCTGTCACTGAGCTGGGGACTGGCAAATGGGATGAGAGTACGTTAAAATGGCACAAAGTTTTCTTACTGAGACTCATGTTTTTCTCTTGATTAAGCCGGGCTGATTATAGTCTGGTTGCTATACACTTGATTAGTATGCAGAGTTCAGATTAAGTTGACTCTGACCGTCCTTACCAGGTTATTCACGGCTTTTGTGGAGATATAAGCTTTTGGAGTTCTCTCCTCAACCATTTTCCCTTGATGCCACTTCTTGATTTGGTTCTTGTTAAGGTAACAAACAACCCCCACATTTCAGTAGACCAACACTGCAAAGGTTTACTTGCCCATGAATGATTCATAACCACTGTGGGTAAGCTGGAGGCTTTGCTCCATTTCTACTGCAACTTCAAGACATTAGCATAACAGAACAGTCACAACTTGGAACAATGCTGAAAGCTATGGCTGATGGAAAGAGAACGTGGCCGACTATCTACTGACTCTTCAGCCTTCCATCTGGAAGTGACCCATTCATATTTCAGTGGCCAAAGCAATTCACGGCCGTGCCTCACTTCAAAGGGGCAGGAAATTGCACTCCCACCCAGTGAGTAGGAGAGGGAACTGAATATTTGTCAACAGTAATAATTTGCAAAGAAAATTTGAGTATTTTTCCATTAAGGATGTAGTTAGGAGTATTTTTCTATTAAGGTTACAGTTAAGAGTATTGATATGAAATATCCTTGAGCCTCACATAAGACTAAAGGGTGAAATAATTTGCTATTAGTATAGGGGGTGAGGACTATGTGGGGCCCATTGTATGAGAGCATATAAAACATTTGGATCGGTTGTTATATGTAGGTATTCAATACAATGGTAATTCAAAAATAAAGGGAGTTGAACACTGTTGAAAGCCCAACTGAAGTTAGCTATGTATTTACAATGCAAATAATCATTGTAGGATATTCTCCAGTAATGCATCATAGCTCAAGACAAACACAATATTTAGCACAGTAGGGTGACTAACAATATAACGTACCACCAAAACACAAGTAAAGGCTGCGCTAATTGTAGATGCCTTTTTTTTCCTTCTTCCAGGCTCATGTGATATTTTTGGACAGTTTATTTATTTTCATTTATTCTACTTTGAATAAATCCAGATGTAATGAGGTGAAACCTATGGGAGAAGACTTTCCTGTGGCTTGGCTGGATGATCTTCCCATAAAATGCTATTGACGAGATATAATTCTTGGCCTCCAACAAGAATATTTAAAATATTTTTTATCTTAAAAATACGTATGTGACAGCTTCTATTGTTTCAGAAGTTTATTAGAGACTTTGGAAGTAAAAATAATTAAAGAAATTATTCTTTGTGTATTGAAGAGAAAATATAAGAGATTCAAACACTGGTGATTTGTTACTTCCTATTTATGTTAAGGGTGGGTACAAAGATACAGTTAGATTATGTGGAACAGACCTAACTACTCCTTTGAAACACTAAATGGGGTGTCAGGGTCACAGTCAAGCCTGGACACAGAAAGAATTGCCCTGTTGGTTAACAGCTCCTAGAAAATTCTTAGAAATTAATCATCAAATGTAGGAGGAACATATTGGCCAGGTGATGGTAAAACCAAAACCAAGAAAACATAAACAGCTGCTTAAGACCTCATCTTCAGTGAGTGGGGGCTTTAATAATGCCATTAGTAAATACAGAGGAATCAAAAGAAGGAAGGACCAGCAGAAAAGATATACTGGTCTCTAACTCTGGATACATTGGATAAGTCATCTAAATCCTCTGGGTCTCCTTAAACTTCTGCAAATTAATAGAGTTGAAATTATTAAATAATTGCTAGTGATCCATACAGCTCTATGACTTGATTTTTTGTGGGGGGGGGGGAATAAAGATGAGTTCAGTTTTGAATATCTTGAATTTGAGGTAACTGTGGAATATCCACTGACTATGTCCAGCATGCAAGCAAAACACTAGAGTTTGGAATTTAAATAAATGGAAATGCAGACTACTTAAAATTTATTCGAGATCATTCAGACCCCATTTTAATTTGTAAGAAATATTTTAGAAAGCTATCCTTTTGGCAGAAATTGTGTATATCTGGGTTGTATCCAAAAGTGTATTTCTTTTGGAAAAAAATGATGCACATGTGTTAAACTGTTTGAGTTAGAAGCAGGTGAGAAAGTATCTTTTACTATTGTTAAAGGATTACTTTCGGTACAATGCTTATGGTGAGAGTTTAAAAGTTGAAACTTCACAGGTATCAAGTTATCACTGAGGAATTTATTACTTATTAATAAAGTAATTGTTACCATGGAAAGCAATCTTATTCAGAAAGCAAGGTCATTTTCATAAAACTATCTCAAATGGAACAATAGAAGCTCAATTTCTTTGAACTCTATTGAGGTGAATGGACCAGCAGACAGGGAGGAGTAATGGAAAGGACATGAAGAAGGAAATGTAATGAAACTGAGAAAATAGATTCTTGCTTCTCATTTCTATGTTTATTAAAGATGAAATTAGAGATAACAACTTGAAATTGCTTAGTGTTTAGGTTCCAGACATAAATACAGAGAGGCCAAGAACTGTGAAAAATGAACTTTCTTTTTCATTATGGAGCAAATCCTTCAGATGTTCATTTAATAGTCCAATCAGGCTTTTTAGGAAATGGTGTGGGAAATATCTGGAACTTTTTTACTTCTTTGTATTCACATTTAGCAGTGAAATTTATTTGTGTCTGTAGGTGAGTGTGTGAATACATGAATTTAACTTGAAAAGTTCCATTTTTTAACTGTTATTTTAGATTCAGGAATACATGTGCAGGTTTGTTATATAGGTAAACTTTGTGTCATGGAAGTTAAAAGTACAGATTATTTTGCCACCCAGTCAATAAACATAATACCCAATAGGTATATTTTTCTTATGCCCTCCGTCCTACCACCCTCTGTCATCAAGTATGCCCCTGTGTCTGCTGTTACCTTCTTTGTGTCCATGTGTTCTTGTTGTTTAGCTCCCACTTATAAGTGAGAACCTGTGGTGTTTGATTTTCTCTTCCTGTGTTAGTTTGCTTAGGATAATGGCCTCCCGCTCCATCTGTGTTCTGCAAAGAACCTAGTCTTGCTCTTTTGATGGTGGTGTAGTATTCCATGGTGTATATGTACATTTTCTTTATCCAGTCTACCATTGGTGGACATTTTAGGTGATTCCATGTCTTTGCTATTGTGAATGGTGCTGGAATGAACATACATGTCCATGTGAATTTATGGTAGATTCATGTTCCTTTGGGTATATACCCAATACTGTGATTGCTGGATCGCATGGTAATTCTGTTTTAAGTTCTTTGAAGAATCCCCACACTGTTTTTCACAATAGCTGAGCTAATTTACACTTCTACCAGCAATGTATAAGCATTCTCTTTTCTCTGTAACCTTGCCAGCATCTGTTATTTTTTGACTTTTTCATGATACCCATTCTCACTGGTGCGAGACAGTATTGTGGTTTTGATTTCCATTTTTCTAATAATCACTGATATGGAGCTTTTTATCATATGATTTTGGCTACATGTATGTTTTCTCTTGAGAAGTGTCTGTTCATGTCCTTTGCCCACCTTTTAATGGGGTTGTTTTTCACTTATAAATTTGTTGAAGTTCTTTATAGGTTTTGGATGTTAGACCTTTGTTGGATGCATAGTTTGGAAATGTTTTTTTCCCCCATTCTGTAGGTCATTGGTTCACCGTATTGATAGTTTCTTTTGCTGTGCAGTTCTTTAGTTTAATTAGGTCTTATTTGTCAATTTTTATTTTGTTGCAATTGCTTTGGCATTTGTTAAGAAATATTTGCCAGATCCCATGTATGGGATGATATTACCTGGGTTACCTTCCAGGGTTTTTATAGCTTTAATTTACATTTAAGTCTTTAATCCATCTTGAGTTGATTTTTGTATATGGTGTAAAAAGTGGTCAAATTTCAATCTTTTGCATATGGCTAGCCAGTTATCCTAGCACCACGGAAGTCCTGGTGAGAGCAGTCAGTCAGTAGAAAGAAAAAAGGCATACAAATAGGAAGACAGAAAGTCAAACTATCCCTGTTTGCAGACAATGTTATTCTATATCTAGAAAATGCCCTAGTCTTAGCCCAAGAGCTCTTTGATCCGAAATACAACTTCAGCAAAGTTGCAGGATACAAAATCAATATACAAGTCACTAGCATTCCTATACAACAAAAACATCCAAGCCAAGAGCCAAATCAAGAGTGCAATCCTACTCACAATTGCCACAAAAAGAATAAAATATCTAAGAATACGCTAACCAAGGACATAAAAGATTCCTACAGTGAGCATCACCAAACACTGCTCAAAGAAATCACAGATGACAGAAACAAATGGAAAAATATTCCATGCTCATGGATAGGAAGAATATTGTTAAAATGGCCATCCTGTCCAAAGGAACTATTCTATAAGGCCACAGTAAACAAAACAGCATGGTACTGTTACAAAAACAGACATACAGACCAATGGAACAGAATAGAGAGCCCAGATGTACACTTACAATGATCTGATCTTTGACAAAGCTGAAAAAAAGAGCAATGAGGAAATCACTCCCCATTCAAATTCTATTTTTTTTTTAACAGATGATGTGATGGCAAGACCAGTCTCCTCTTCAAACTACTACATACATCAACAGTTCACATTACCCTGGGCATGCTGATTTTATAGACAATGATTTAATCTACCTACTAGGTATTCCATTCCATGGGAGACATACTATGTGTCTAGTATGTCCCACATAGTGATAGGCAATGAGAGAGTTACAGAAAACCAAAAGGTGAGTGTCTTCCCTTCGAAGAGGTTGCTATCTAGTTAGGAATATTGATATCTTAATTTAAAAATGAGGCTTTTATTTGTCATATATGTACTTAACAGGCCATGGTATGATCAAGCAAACAAACTGTTGCCATTAGCAAAAAAGGTCCCTCCTATCTTTTGTTAATCAAAAAATTGTAGTGAATTTTCCATATGTGCTTCTTTCAATTTTTCTTGGTATGCAGTTCCAGTAAATATACAAAACCTCTTTGAAGAAGAAAAAAAAGAAATAAAACTTACATAGAAATTTATTTAATTCTAAGTGATAGGAGACAAAAAACTCTTTCACCTAACTCAAACCACATAAAGGACTTTCAAAAACATTTGAGCATTCCTGGGCTCTGTTCCCTCCACATATCCTACTAGCCAGACAAGGAAGTATCTCTTTCCCTGTGTGAAATCTCTTCTGTTAGACAATTAGTTCCACGTCTTGGGATCTCATTTCCTAAGGTCCTGCCAGTGACCTTCTCTTAAAAATCATTAATTCTTGTGAGATTCTGGCCAGGTGAAGTTTGGACTGGCTCCTGTACAAGGGTAATGCTAGGCAGTCCTGTGAAGCCTAAAGCAGTATTACACATCACCTTGGAGTTGGAACATTTTTGGCTCAGGAAAGTAAAATGACTGGATGAAGTCTTGCTGTGTAAGTCATAACTCTATAATCAGAGTTGTGTATTTTTTTAATTTATAAAAAGGATTTGGCTTTGGATTGGCAAGCAGCAGTGGTAAGTCCTTCCAGGGAGCTCTCATGACCCTTGCCAGGGTTATTTATGTTAGATGAAATGGCACTTTGAGCTGTGCCCAATGACTGGTTCCCCACTTATACACCCAAGCCCCATCTAAAATCAAATCAAACCACACACACCTACATCTCTGCCCCCTTTTCCTGAACAGCTGGAGTTTCATAAGGTTACCTTGGAACTCATCTGCCCTTTCCCTTAGAACAGATCAACACCGCTGACTAAGGCTGGTACTTTCTTTCAGAAAAAGGTCAAGAAAAGTGAGGATCATTTTCTTTTTGACTAACGGGTAAGGGTGTCTGTCTTTCTTTACTGAAGACATAGTACCTTCCAACATGTCCATCCAACAGAGGAAGAACACACATTCTAAAAGATGCACATTGACCATGCACCAAGCTTTAGCCTTCTGCTCTTTGTTGGTGGAATGGGAAATTAACAGAAGGGAAACAGGGATCAAGATAGAAGCAATGACAATAAATTCGAAGGAGTAAGCATCGGCTTTAAGAAGAATCACACATCTCTTTTTATTATATATTTACTGGAAGAACGCATTTCATGACTACTTTGAGTATACATGGCAAAGCAGCAATTTCTCATTTATACATGCTATGTTCCATTTACTTGATCAGTCAGTAATGTTCACCGAGTGTAATCCAGGCTCCCGAAAAGCAATAGAGGACTGAGTAAGTTCCTGTTCCCCCTAAAATTCAGATTCTATCTGTAATAGAAGGCTTCCCAGTTAATATTAGTCGATTGTGGCATCATCGTGGAAATGATCTTGTCTCTTGAGTAGTCTCTGAATAGCAGGATAGAGTCAGACTCGCTAAGCCACCCGAGGCCTCCTTATTTCCAGAGGAGAAGCACTTGCTCTTCTGAGACTTAGGGAGAAACAATTGCTACCACTGCTGCTTCTACCACTGCTAAAACCATTTAATCTGTGTCAATTTTAAATGAATGTGATTAACCTTCACAACATGTGGTTGGTATTCTCATCTGTTTTAACATATTAGAAAAGTGAGGCTCTGGGGGGGTGGAGCAAGATGGCCGAATAGGAACAGCTCCAGTCTCCATCTCCCAGCTTGAGCGACACAGAAGACCGGTGATTTCTGCATTTTCAACTGAGGTACTGGGGTCATCTCACTCGGGAGTGCCAGACAATCGGTGCTGGTCAGCTGCTGCAGCCTCACCAGCGAGAGCTGAAGCAGGGCGAGGCATCGCCTCACCTGGGAAGCGCAAGGGGGAAGGGAGTCCCTTTTCCTAGCCAGGGGAACCGAGACACACAACACCTGGAAAATCGGGTAACTCCCACCCCAATACTGCCCGTGGTAAACACACCGGCACACCAGGAGAATATACCCAACACCTGGCCGGGAGGGTCCCACGTCCACGGAGCCTCCCTCCTTGCTAACACAGCAGTCTGCGGCAATCTAACTGCAAGGCAGCAGCGAGGCTGGGGGAGGGGCGCCCGCCATCGCTGAGGCTTAAGTAGGTAAACAAAGCCGCTGGGAAGCTTGAACTGGGTGGAGCTCACAGCAGCTCAAGGAAACCTGCCGGTCTCTGTAGACTCCGCCTCTGGAGACAGGACACAACTAAAAAATAACAGGGGAAGCAGCAGAGGCCTGTGCAGACGCGAACGACTCTGTCTGACAGCTTTGAAGAAAGCAGTGGATCTCCCAACACAGAGGTTGAGATCTGAGAAGGGGCAGGCTGCCTGCTCAAGTGGGTCCCTGACCCCTGAGTAGCCTAACTGGGAGACATCCCCCACTAGGGGCAGTCTGACACCCCACACCTCACAGGGTGGAGTACACCCCTGAGAGGAAGCTT
>NC_045435.1:8472906-8503618 GCF_002776525.5 Piliocolobus tephrosceles | reverse complement strand
CTACCTGACTTCAAACTATACTACAAGGCTACAGTAACCAAAACAGCATGGTACTGGTACCAAAACAGAGATATAGACCAATGGAACAGAACAGAGTCCTCAGAAATAATACCACACATCTACAGCCATCTGATCTTTGACAAACCTGAGAGAAACAAGAATTGGGGAAAGGATTCCCTATTTAATAAATGGTGCTGGGAAAATTGGCTAGCCATAAGTAGAAAGCTGAAACTGGATCCTTTCCTTACTCCTTATACGAAGATTAATTCAAGATGGATTAGAGACTTAAATGTTAGACCTATTACCATAAAAACCCTAGAAGAAAATCTAGGTAGTACCATTCAGGACATAGGCATGGGCAAGGACTTCATGTCTAAAACACCAAAAGCAATGGCAGCAAAAGCCAAAATTGACAAATGGGATCTAATTAAACTAAAGAGCTTCTGCACAGCAAAAGAAACTACCATCAGAGTGAACAGGCAACCTACAGAATGGGAGAAAATTTTTGCAATCTACTCATCTGACAAAGGGCTAATTTCCAGAATCTACAAAGAACTCAAACAAATATACAAGAAAAAAACAAACAACCCCATCCAAAAGTGGGGAAAGGATATGAACAGACATTTCTCAAAAGAAGACATTCATACAGCCAACAGACACATGAAAAAATGCTCATCATCACTTGCCATCAGAGAAATGCAAATCAAAACCACAATGAGATACCATCTCACACCAGTTAGAATGGCAATCATTAAAAAATCAGGAAACAACAGGTGTTGGAGAGGATGTGGAGAAATAGGAACACTTTTACACTGTTGGTGGGATTGTAACCTAGTTCAACCATTATGGAAAACAGTATGGCAATTCCTCAAGGATCTAGAACTAGATGTACCATATGACCCAGCCATCCCATTACTGGGGATATACCCAGAGGATTATAAATTATTCTACTACAAAGACACATGCACACGTATGTTTATTGGAGCACTATTCACAATAGCAAAGACTTGGAATCAACCCAAATGTCCATCAGTGACAGACTGGATTAAGAAACTGTGGCACATATACACCATGGAATACTATGCAGTCATAAAAAACGATGAGTTTGCATCCTTTGTAGGGACATGGACGCAGCTGGAAACCATCATTCTTAGCAAAGTATCACAAGAAGAGAAAACCAAACACCGCATGTTCTCACTCATAGGTGGGAACTGAACAATGAGATCACTTGGACTCGGGAAGGGGAACATCACACACTGGGGCCTATCATGGGGGGGAGGGATTGCATTGGGGAGTTATACCTGATATAAATGATGAATTGATGGGTGCTGACGAGTTGATGGGTGCAGCACACCAACATGGCACAGATATACATAAGTAACAAACCTGCATGTTATGCACATGTACCCTAGAACTTAAAGTATAATTAAAATAATAATAATAATAATAATAATAAAACAGAAGTAATAATCAACTAGAAGAAAATATCTTAGCCACAAAAAAAAAAGTGAGGCTCTAAGAAAATAACCAACTTGCCTAAAGTATTAACTAGCTAATAAAATATAGAATCAAAATTTGAACTCTGTTCATTTCATGCTGAAAATGGGTGTCAGTATCTTTCTTACTTTAGAGTCATATGTTATTTGATGTACAAATTATTAACCACCAGCAGAGTTTGATTAATTATAAACTTAGAATTTTAAAATTCCTGTTTTTGTAAAACTTGAATTTTCTAAAATAAACATACATTTTATATAATCCATTAAGTTTAATTTATCAAATATTTTTTCCACTTCCAAATGCTTTTCTTTGCCATGTTTCTCATTTTATTTTTTTACTTTTATTTTAGGTTTGGGGGTACATGTGCAGATTTGTTGCACAGGTAAAACACATGTCATGGACGTTTGTTGCACATATTATTTTATCACACAGATATGAAGCCCAGTACCAAATAGTTACCTTTTCTCCTCCTCTCCCTCCTCCCAACCTCCACCCTCAAGCAGACCTCAGTGTCTGCTGTTTCCTTCTTTGTGTTCATAAGTTTTTATCATTTTCTTCCCACGTACAAGTAAGAACATGCAGTATTTGGTTTTTTGTTTCTGTGTTGATTTGCTAAGGATAAGAGCCTCCAAGTCTATCCATGTTCCTGCAAAAGACATGATCTCATTCTTTTTTATGGGTGCATAGTATTCCATGGTGTATATGTGCCACATTTTCTTTATCCAATACGTCATTGTTGTGCATTTAGGTTGATTCCACATCTTTGCTACTTTAAATAGTGCTGCAATGAACATTCATGTGCCTGTGTCTTTATGGTAGAATATATTTCTCTGGGTACGTACAGTAATGAGATTGCTGAGTTGAATAATTCTGCTTTAGCTCTTTGAGGAATTGCCAACTATTGCTTTCGACAATAGTTGAACTAGTTCACACTCACACCAACAGTACATAAGGATTCCCTTTTCTCCAGAACCCACCAGCATATTATTTTCTGACTTTTTATTAATAGCCATTCTGATTTGTGTGGGATAGTATCTCATTGTGGTTTTGATTTTCATTTCTCTAACTGATATTGAGCTTTTTTTCATATGCTTGTTGGCCGCATGTATGCCTTCTTTTAAGAAGTGTCTACGTCCTTTGCTGTCTATGTCCTTTGCCCACTTTTTAATGGGGTTATTTGTTTTTGTCTTGTAAATTTGTTTAAGTTTCTTACAGATCCTGGATACTAGACCTTTGTTGGATGCATAGTTTGCAAATATTTTCTCCCATTCTGTAGGTCATCTGTTTACTCTGTTGATAGTTTCTTTTGCTGTGTAGTTTCTCTTAAGTTTAATTAGATCCCGCTTATCATTTTTTGCTTTTGTTGTGATTGCTTTTGGTGTCTTAGCTATGAACTCATTGCTGGTTCCTATGTCCAGGACAGTATTGCCTAGGTTGTCTTCCAGAGTTTTTATAGTATTGGGTTTTACATTTAAGTGTTTAATCCATCTTGAGTTGATTTTTGTATGTGGTATAAGGCAGGGGTCCAGCTTCAATATTCTGCATACAGTTAGCCAGTAATCCTAGCACTATTTATTAAATAGGGAGTCTTTTACCCATTGCATCAATGTTCATCAAGGATATTGGCCTGAAGTTTTCTTTTTGTGTGTATGTCTGCCAGGTTTTGGTATCAAGATGATACTGGTCTCCTAAAATGAGTTAGGGATGAGTCCCTCCTTCTCATTTTTTTGTCATAGTTCTGTAGGAATGGTACCAGCTCTTCTTTGTACATCTGGTAGAATTTGGCTGTGCATCCATCAGGTCCTGGTCTTTTTTGGTTAGTGGGCTATTTATTACTGATTCAATTTCAGGGCTGGTTATTATTCTGTTCAAGGAATTAATTTCTTTCTCACTCAGTCTTGGAATGATGTATGTGTCCAGGAATTTATTCATCTCTTCTAGGTTTTCTAGTTTGTGTGTATAGAGGTGTTTGTAATAGTTTCTGATGATTATTTTTATTTCTGTGGGGTTAGTAGTAACATTCCTTTCATCATTTCTAATTGTGTTTATTGGGATCTTTTCTGTTTTCTTCTTTAATAGTCTAAGTAGAGGCCTATCCATTTTATTAATATTTTCAAATATTTCAAAAACACCAACTCTTGGATTCATTGATATTTTGAATGAGTTTTCATGTCTCAATTTTAAATATCCTTTTAAGTCTTAGGGATGTTCCAGGGATATGCCACATTGTATTTTAACATTGAAATGAAAGCAATGAACAACAAAGAAAATCATTCCTGATCTCATGGTGTTAGAGTACTTGCTTTTTGTCTTCTGGTGAGGGGAGAGAAAATAAAATACAAATAGAAAAAAATCTATGCACAAATGATGATAGAGTCAATGAAAAAAAATGAAACAAATGAAGCAAACTTTAAGGGAGATAGATAATAAGAGAAATAGGGGTATTTGAGCTACTTCTGACCAGGGTAGAGAGGATTACCTCTCTGATAAGGTAACATTTGAAAAGAGACTTGGAGGAAAGAAATCAGGAATCCATGTGAAAATCTGGTAGAAGAGCATTCCGTTGCAGGACACTCCAAGTACAAATGCCTTAGTGTAGAATCATCTTGATGTGTTCCAGAAATAAGTAGCAAGGAAGCAAGTCTGCTTGGAACAGAGTGAGAAGCATTTGAATGCTGATAGGGAGAGACAAGATGGGAAGAGGGTGTGATTGGAGTTGAGAGAGAGATAGCAGAGAGTCAGATCCTGTTTTTGTAAATGGTCATGGTCTTGAGGAGTGATTGAATTTCATGCTGATACTAGAAGCTATTAGGGTGGTTTGAATAAAGGAAAACATGATTTGACTTAGATTTTTAAATTATCACTCAGATACTCTGTGACAAACCCAGTAGGAGAGAGGTCAAACTCATACATTTTATAGGGAGCTCATTCTCATAATAACTGACCCACTCCCACAATAATGACATTAATTCATGCATGAAGGCAGAACTCTCATGATATAATCACCTTTTATTAGGCCCTACCTTTCAACATTGTTGCATTTGTGATTAAATTTCCAACACATGAACTTTGGGGAACACATCAAACCACAGCATAAGTAAAACTTAAATTCCTTTTAATTAGAGATGCTCCTCAATTTATAATGGAAATATATCCTGATGCATTCATCATAAGTTTGAAATTTATTTAATACATTTAACCTACTGAACATCATAACTTAGCCTAGACTAACTTAAACAATCTCAGAAAACTTACATTAGCCTATAGTAGGACAAAATAATCTTTTAAAAGCCTATTTTATAATAAAAAAGTCTTGAATATCTCATATAATTTATTTAATACTGTACTGAGTGCATATAGGTTTAAAATTGTCTTAAAGTCAAAAAATCAAAAGTCAAACTATTGTAAGTTAGGGGCCACCTGTATACATAGATAATTGGAAGTATGAATAAACAGAAACAAATTTTTTTCCATTTTACTTTCCAAGACTTGTTTTGGCAAAGTGCCTTTTGAAATACTGAAACCAGTTGTGAACTTTCTATAAAGGAAGACTAATCTCAATTCCTAAGAATGAACATCTCTCTCACATAGGGTAAAATACACATAGTTGGAGACTGTGGGTCTTTTCAAAGTGTAGTAATTACAATACACTTCCAATAACCTTGGTAAATATGATGACAATACATAAGAGAGGGAGGATTTGGCCCTGTAAGTAGGCCCTTAGCTTTGAGTTGTCACTCGAACATTTTTATTACAGTAGAAAATACAATGGCCAACCAGGTCTTCCTTGGTTTCTTCGCCTTGCCTTCACAAATACATGAATACTATTTTCCCCATTCTTAACTTTTGCACAAGATTTTAGGCAGTAGCCCTGGATGATGATGGCACTTGCAATTAGATGGTGACTGATTAGCCTTGAAACACTAAAATAACAGAAATGAAATTCTGAAGATGAAATAGTATGGGTGGGAGCACACAGAATTCCCCTTCAAAGTAATGGTGACCAGCCAGGTAGTCTGTGTATGGGGTCTTCATTGTACCTTCGAGTAATCACAGCTTTCTTACTTCCAGTATGCTAAACTCAACTCAACTCAACTCAACTCAACTCAACTCAACTAAAAAGGGAAGAGAGGAGAGGAAAAATAAAAGGCAAGAATACACAGCAATGAACCAAACAAATTTATGGCTGTAGATGATGGGGAACATTTAAGGCCACTTACACGATCTAATCCTTTGATTCGATCTGATTTCTGTGGAGGTAAAATAGGCCAGTCAAATTATTCCCAAGCTAGATTTTTTTTACTCATTTCCTTTTTGTAAGTTTTATTTTATTTTTAGTTGACACATGTAATAACTGTACAGTTTTATTGGGTACAATGTGATGTTCCTGTTTTAAAAAAAATAGTTATTTATTTTGAGATGGAGTCTTACTCTGTTGCCCAGGCTGGAGTGCAGTGGCACAATCTTGGCTCACTGCAACCTCTGCCTCCCAGGTTGAATGATTCTCCTGCCTCAGGCTTCCGAGTAGCTGGATTTACAGGTGCCCACCACTACACCTGGCTAATTTTTGTATTTTTAGTAGAGACGGGGTCTCACCATAATGGCCAGGCTGGTCTCAAACTCCTGACCTCAGGTGATCCCCCCACCTCGGCTTCCCGAAGTGCTGGGATTACAGTGATGTTCCTATACTCCTATACATGTATACTTCATTGTAAAATAATCAAATCTGGATAACTAGAGTCTATCAATCACCTCAAAAATTGATTCTTTCTTTGTAATGAGAACACTCAAAATCCCTTCTTCTAGCTATTTTGAAATATATAATGCATTGTTTTCAACTACAGTTACCCTATTGTGCAATAGGCCACCAAAACTTGTTTCTCTCCTATCTAACTGTAACTTTGTACCCACTGACCAATAGCTTTCCATCCCCTCCCCTCTACTCTCCTTAGCCATTATATATTCTGATTCTATGTAATCAGCTGTTTTAGATTCTACATATGGTTGAGATCATGCAGTATTTGTCTTCCCGTGTCTGGCTTATTTCATTTAACATAATATCCCTCAAGTTCAATCTTGTTTTTGCAAATGACAGAATTTAATTTTTTTATGGCTTAATAGTATTTCATTGTGTATATATACTACATTTTCTTTATCCATTCATCCACTGATGGACACTTAATTTGGTTCCACATATTGGCTGTTGTGAATAGTGTTGCAATAAACATGGAAGTGTAGACATCTCTCCAACATATGATTTAATTTCCTTTCGATATATATCCATCAGTTGCATGGCTGGATCATATGGTAGTTCTATTTTTAGTGTTTTGAGGAACCATCATACTGTTTTCTGTGATGACTGTATTAATTTACATTTTCACCAATAGTATGTAAAGGATCCCTTTTCTCCATGTTCTTGGGAACAATTGTTATCTTTTGTGTTTTTGATAATAGCCATTCTAATTCAAGTGAGGTGATATCTCACTGTGGTTTTGATTTTCATTTCCCTGATGATTGGTGATGTGGAACATTTCTCATTTCTTGAAGAAATAAAATAATAAT
The DNA here is from genome assembly GCF_002776525.5 of Piliocolobus tephrosceles. Classification (NCBI taxonomy): domain Eukaryota; kingdom Metazoa; phylum Chordata; class Mammalia; order Primates; family Cercopithecidae; genus Piliocolobus; species Piliocolobus tephrosceles. The sequence continues at coordinate 8,496,556 of NC_045435.1, read as the reverse complement.
GAAGCTACTACATTTTAAATTTATCAAGGGTTCTTTTTGCCTATTTTCTATTTGTGAACTTTGGAATTAGTCATGAATAGCACCACCAAAGCTCACAGACGAGGTTTCACTGGCATCCAATGTTTGAACTTGCTTAACAAGGACCACCATAGAGTTAAGCAAAATGCTTGTTATTTCTGTCAATTAAAAACAGGCATTTCAGAGCACCAGTTCTGTAACATTTCTTACAAAGTAAATGCGATATTTTCATCAAAACCCAAAAGCAGATACAGAAGTAGTGTTGCTGACGTGTCATTCCAAAGGTCTCTTAATAGTTCTGAAATATAGAAACAGCTTTTGGTTGTTGTTTTACCCCTTTAGATTAGAGCATAGTAAGTATGTTTACTTCCAGGGCCAATGTTGAGTAAAAGTGAAAAATTTATTTTTTTATAATCCTCTTTATTTTCTAACTTTAGGTACCCACTGTCAAAACTCCTCACTTTTCTTGGCCATGTTCCCAGCACCATACCTCCTTACTTACACCTATCTTTTGCACACATACATAAACCCATCTCTCGATTTTTTTCCTACATCATTTTCCCACTACCTCGTTTATTCATTCATTTACTTATTGATTCAGCCATTCACTAGTCATTTAACACATATTTCTTGAGAGCTTACTATGTGGTCAACCACATGTCAGTCACTGGGCATGCAGCTGTAAGCAAGATGTATGTTTCTGTGCACATGGATACTAGTGGAAAGAGTCAAATAATGGAAGAGAAAGAATAAAAAGGTGAAGAGAAAGACTATCAGAGAGAGATAAGTGATACAAGGACAACTAAGTAGGTTTGCATTTCAGTAACTGACTAGGGATATGCCTTCTGCACTAGGTTCTCCTAGGACTCCACTCTTGGATTCCAAAGCATCAACCAATCTGAATTCATAATTCATGTTTCCTTGTCAATGACTTCCCCTCCTGTCTCCCTTTTAATTAATATAATTTCTGATATTTGACTCTAGAGATAACCCAAATAAATGACTAATAGTAGACATTTCAAGTACCAAAGTGACAGGGTGAAATATTTAGGAACAGCCTATCATTTGTCACCCAGGCTGCCCCAGAGTTTGGCTCTGCTTGGCTCTTCTTTATTTCTTTTATAGACTTCTGAGCTCTTCATGCCTCTGGCTTTTTCCACTGCATTGCACAGGAAAGAACTTTTAACCACTCCCTGGCGAGTTGTTTCTCTTTTGTCTTCTTGGATCTGTCCCCAGTCAATCCTGTCTCCCTTCACAGCAGTTGCTGTCTGCCATTGCCTCCTGGCCATATCATTCTTCCTCTACCATGGATCAGATTATCTTGTTTTTGCCCCTCTGAAGGTCATTTCATCCAATATGCATAAGTCCTTTTCATTTTTGATTTTTTTTTTTTTACTGGAGAATGACAAGCTGTCTAGCATTTCAAGAAATGAAAGCCTAAATAAAAACATTTTCTTGTGTCTTAAAAATTCCTTCTGATTCTATGCAACTTTGGTTTGCCACCTTTCCAAAGAAAATGAAAGGCCAAGATCATTAGTTTACAAACTTTATGAGTCTCTAAAATTCTTATAGGTTGCTTTTTGTATCTTAGACTCTAAATCCTCATTGCAGGATTGGGGCAGTGTTGGCTGCTGGAGTAGCAGACACAAAACAAGCATATCCCAAATGGGCATATTATTTTTCTTTCAAGAAACCCTTGGGGGATAGTCAGTCTGAGTAGCCAGAAGGAGGGAAGACCACATCTGTATCTTTCAAGCGTACAAACCTTAATGTCAAAGAGATAATCCAAGGATGGTGGAGGAAAGAGGAAAGCTGACCAACAAAACGACCTGTACATGAAGCAGGTGGGAGAAAGCACACACTGTAATATGAAGAGCAGGTCTAAATGCTGCCTGCCCCAGATGGCAATTCTAGGGTACTCTGAAATGATTCATTAAAACTCAGGTTGATGGGTGTGGCGACTTATACCTGTAATCCCAACATTTTAAGAGGCCAAGGCAGGGGTACCGTTTGAGGCCAGGGGTTTAAGACCAGCCTGGGCAACATAGTGAGGCCTCATCCCTACCAAAACATAAATAACAACAACAGCAGCAACAACAACAACAACAACAAAGCTTAGGGATTAGCCTGTAAGTTCCTCTTCTAGGCCCCAGGAATTCACAGCAGTGGTTTTGCTTTGGAGGATCATTTCAACTGCACCAGGAGAAAGCCTACATGTCTATCACAGGCCCTGGGAATACTGCCCGTCACCAAACTCTGAAAGTCAGCTCACTGGAACTCTAAAATTCAATGAAAGAGTTTGAAATGCCGAATTTTAGAATAATTTTCTATGTAATACAAAATTTGAGGGTGAAGGGGTCCTTTGATATCATTTATGCCACCAACAGGTTGGCATAAGTGCCACAAATGGGTTGGCATAAATTAGGATGTTGATATCTATGTAGAGGAGAAAAGGTCATTTCTTTTCCTAACTCATCACGAGTGTCATGGTGGACACTCCTGTAATTAAAGACAAGTTAACAAGATAAAAGCATACCAATTTTTTTTATTATTATTATACTTTAAGTTCTAGGGTACATGTGCACAACGTGCAGGTTTGTTACATATGTATACTTGTGCCATGTTGGTGTGCTGCACCCATCAACTCGTCATTTACATCAGGTATAATTCCCAATGCCATCCCTCCCCCTCCTCCCTCCCCATAATAGGCCCCAGTGTGTGATGTTCCCCTTCCAGAGTCCAAGTGATCTCAGTGTTCAATTCCCACCTATGAGTGAGAACATGTGGTGTTTGGTTTTCTGTTCTTGCGACAGTTTGCTGAGAATGATGGTTTCCAGCTGCATCCATGTCCCTACAAAGGACACGAACTCATCCTTTTTTATGACTGCATAGTATTCCATGGTGTATATGTGCCACATTTTCTTAATCCAGTCTGTCACTGATGGATATTTGGGTTGATTCCAAGTCTTTGCTATTGTGAATAGTGCCGCAATAAACATACGTGTGCATATGTCTTTATAGCAGCATGATTTTTAATCCTTTGGGTATATGTCCAGTAATGGGATGGCTGGGTCATATGGTATTTCTATTTCTAGATCCTTGAGGAATCGCCACACTGTTTTCCACAATGGTTGAACCAGTTTATAATCCCACCAACAGTGTAAAAGTGTTCCTATTTCTTCACATCCTCTCCGGCACCTGTTGTTTCCTGACTTTTTAATGATTGCCATTCTAACTGGGTGTGAGATGGTATCTCATTGTGGTTTTGATTTGCATTTCTCTGATGGCCAGTGATGACAAGCATTTTTTTCATGTGCCTGTTGGCTCTATGCATGTCTTCTTTTGAGAAATGTCTATTCATATCCTTTGCCCACTTTTTGATGGGGTTGTTTGTTTTTTTTCTAGCAAATTTGTTTGAACTCCTTATATGAAAATTAATTCAAGATGGATTAGAGACTTAAATGTTAGACCTAAAACCATAAAAACCCTAGAAGAAAACCTAGGTAATTCCATTCAGGGCATAGGCATGGGCAAGGACTTCGTGTCTAAAACACCAAAAGCAACGGCAACAAAAGCCATAATTGACAAATGGGATCTAATTAAACTAAAGAGCTTCTGCACAGCAAAAGAAACTACCATCAGAGTGAACAGGCAACCTACAGAATGGGAGAAAATTTTTGCAATCTATTCATCTGACAAAGGGCTAATATCCAGAAGCATACCAAATTTATTTGACAACATCTTACATGACCACAGAAATAAAGACCCAAAGACTGAAAGAAAATTGTGTATTTTTATGCTTAAGTTCAGTAAAGAATGGATAGTCATGTAAAAGGATGACTGAATAAAAGGGATATGATCTAATGGTAACAAACTGGAAGTAACTTAGCAAGGCCTGTTTGTTCAGATTCTTCTTGGCCTCTCCATGTAGCATTCTTTCCTCCTGAGTATGAGGCAGGATCCCTCTGGAATGATCTACTTTCAGGCATGATAAGTCAGGAATTTTCTTTATGGTCAACTCTCACACAAAAACCAGGAGAGAGTCAAAGTGACCTTCCTGATTCTTTGACCCTCTCAGTCTCCTTCAGTTCAAGGTACTTTGGGCTGACGTTTTCCAAGCCTCAGCACCTAAATGGGTAGACTGACTTGCTCACTTAAGAACAAACATGCACTAAAGTAGAAAACTCATGAAAATATACGAACTTTAACCTATACTCTGCTAATCATTAGAGTTTAATTTTAGAGTGTTACATATTCTCTTATCATCTCACGCCAGTTAAAATGGATTTTATTAAGAAGATAGAGAATAAAGAATGCTGGCAACCTTGTGGAGAAAGGGGAAACTCTATACGCTGTTGGTGAGAATGTAAACTAGTACAGAATGGAAAACAGTATAGAAGTTCCTCAAAAAACTAAAAATAGAACTACCATGTGATGCAGCAGTTCAGCTACTGGGTATATATCCAAAAGAAAGGAAATCAATATATTGAAGGAATAACTGCACATTTATGTTTATTGCAGCACTATTCACAATAGCCAAGGTATGGAATCAATCTAAGTGTTCATCGACAAATTGAATGGATTAAAAAAATGTATTATATGTACACAACGGAATATTATTCAGCCATAAAAAATTAAATTTTATAATTTGCAGCAACATCAGTGGAGCTAGAGAGCATTATGTTAAGTAAAATAAGCCAAACACAGAATGACAAACAAATATTGCATATTCTCAAACATAAGTGGGAGCTAAAAAAAAAAAAAGGATTTTGTGAAGATACAGTAGATTGGTGGTCACCAGAGGTTAGGAAGGTTAACAGGGAGGTGGAGGATGAAGATAAGTTTTTAATGGGTACAAATATACAGTCTGATAGGAGAAATAAGAGTTTGTGTTTGATATATCAGTAGGGTGAGAATAGTTTACAATAATCTATTATATATTTCAAGATAGGAGAAAATAAACATTTCAGCATAAAGAAAATACTTAAGGTGATGGATATCCCAATTACACAAATTATATGAATGTTTTAGATTATTGCACATACCCTGAAAATATGTACATCTATTGTGTATTAATAAATAAAAAGCTTAAAAATAAAGTTATATAATCTCTGTGAGCTAAATTATATGTATTATATAAAAAAACAGAATTAAGGAAACCATACAGAATATGATTAATTTTTATAAAGGATGCTTAACTAATGCTTGGAAGTCACTTATTTATCAAAGAATTTCATCCTATAAAATTTCTCAAGTATTTAATTCTAAAATAATGGAAGCTTATGTTACATGATGTAACTTTAGAAAAAAGAAGCTTTCAAACTCTTTAGTCTGTATATTTTGGGGTAGCCCTTAGAATATTACATAATTTAGATTTAGGAGTTAAAATAAGTAAGAAGTCTCAGCTGCTTAGATAAGTAAACTCCAAATACTTTTGATTGTACACCCTACTATATACTTCATTAGATTAAAAATAACCAGATTTGTTCACACAGACCCACTATATTAATTTTTGTCCACAAATTACATCTATGTACTACTGACCTAATATGTAATTATAAAAAATTTAAAATATACCTAATATTAAAATAAGACAAATCAAAATGTATATTTTATATTAATTAGTAACAATATAAAATTATTTTATTTTTACTTAATATTTTTGTTGAAAGCAAATATTCCTCATTGTAAAAATAAATCTTAGTTTTACAGTTTATGTTATAGTGACTCAAAACCTGGTTTTAGTTCAGCTTATTTTATATTTAGTACTAATAGCTGCTTTAGTTTTAAAAAGATTACTAACAGCCTGTAGGTCTCAAATGAAAACAAGAATATCTTTGGTTGCAATTATATCTTGAGATCCATTTTTTACTGTCGTCCACGAATTGTGAATATTTTTTGCCAAAATTCAGCTAGTAAAGTTTCATCTTCTCTAATGTCAATCTATTGTTTCTGAAAAGTGATTAGAAAGTGATCTATTTTTGTATTTTTAGAAAATAATAATTTTTAAAATTAAAATATTCTAGATTAAATATTTTCCAAGTGAAAGGTTCAAAATACACTGAATCTTTCATTTGGAAAATGTTTAGACTAGAATATTATAATTTTAAGATTATTATATACAGTTGATATTCTCAATGTATATATTACTTTTGTTAGTAAAGTCACATAATGGAATGTTCCTCTTCTCTTTCCACCCCCACCTCTTCATAAAAGCGGTGACTATTGAAAAGCTGCTTCTTTCTCACTTACTGCTAAAATGTCAGCTTTATCTGGAAGAGCCAAACTAATTGCAAAGGGTTAAATTAACTGTGTTTATTATAAAATATATCTACTAGGTAGCATACTGTTGACAGTAACTATTAACTCATATCTAAGACCAAGTTCAGAATGTGTATTTTGGCAAAAGTGTTTAGCTTATCTTTAAACTCAACAACACTTTAAACTCAACACTATACTTGTTGAGTGAGGGCAGCAGTATATAAAAACTCTAAATTAATCTTTTTAAATATTAGCAAAGTCGAATATTTTTTCTCTCTTTAAAAAACAATGGACATCTACTGTGTTCTTCCTCACCCTTGTGGATCAGGTTGCGTGTCATTTTGCATTCCTATGCTGGTTATTTATCTATATTGTCTCTTGGATACAAATCCACCCTTTTAACTATGCTCAGTAAAGCTGTGATGAGGAAATTGCAATTTATATTTGCCAGATTCCTTTCTAGCTGGCTTCCTCTTGAGTTCTGCCAATACGAGGCAAGATTGCCTCATACTGCAAAGGTAGATTGCAAATGTAGATTGGAAAGCGGAGAGGAGAGAACTTTGTTGTTTTTTCTTGATTTCTTATTAGCATTGCCTTAACAATAACAACTCATATAAGGAGTAGTAATTCAGCCCAGAAGCCACAGTTTACTCCAGCTTTTGATTTCTTTCAGTGCTTCCAGAGCCAGCCTCATCTTACCCATCAGAGGTCCCAGCAGGAACCTGGCGATGTTCCTTTCTTAGAGATCTGAGCACTAACTCTGCAAGGGATTACTCTGAGTTTTTAGACTCTGGTAACTCTAGAATCTTCCCTTCTTTTCTCTCAGACTGAAGCTAGTGTCTACTTCCTTCAGTTATTTTCTCTGGGTTAAAAAAATGTTCTTCTTTTGTCCTTTCACTCCTTCAATGTCTGTGTAACCAACTCCTTACGTTAAATTTCCTCCCAGAATACTGAACATGATACCTCTTTTCTGATTGGACCTTAGCTAATGCAACTTATTTCTACAATAAAAAGCCTTAGAAGTCCCCATTCCATTAATGACAGTAGCAAAACAGAGATGACAATATAAAAAAGCTAAATGGAATATGAAAGCAAAACTTTATGAAGAAAATTCAGGTTCATATTATTATATACTCATGGGAAAGAATTAAGAAAAAAATTTAAGAGGAAATAAGCACAAGTTATAAGTGAAACAATTGATAAATTTGACTACATTCAAGTATAAAATGCCTGTGTCACAAAAGATACTGTAAATAAAAGTTAAGTAATACACTGGGAGAAGACATTGTAGTACATATAACTGAGAAACCATTGAAATCCAGAATACTAAATAATTCTAAAAGCTAACAAGAAAACAAACAGTCCCATGGAAAACTAATGAATGACTTAGAGAAATAATTAATTTAAAAGGAAACCTCAATGACTAATAAATATGTTTAAAGTTTCTCAACTTCACTTGCACATATAGAAATGTAAATGAAAGCAACAAGAAGACATCATTTCATCATGAAGGCAAAATGTAAGTTTGAAAATACCAAATATTGGCAACAATGTTGAGAAAGAGATACTCGTGTGTACTGCTGCAATAAAAATGGTTTCAAGTTCTTTTTAGTGTAAATTGCTTGAGATTCTTTGAAGACCAATTTTGAAATATCTAATAAGGCAAAGATGTGTATATCTTACATACACAACACAACAATTCTAGTTTTTTAATACTTATAAGGAGACATGAGCTAGGAAATCTGATGTAACATTGTTAGTAACATAAAGAACTTAAAATAATTGAGATATACATTAGTATGGAAATGGATACAGTGGAACTATTTAATGACTAATGTGGTTAAAGAAAACTGTATTTCCCAACATCAAAAACACCACCAACAACAAAAAACTCCAAAGATGCTTTCTGCTGAAACTAACAAAAAAAGAAATGCATGAACTCATCTAAAAAGAAGCCTGAGGTGCTATGGCCTGAAGATTGGTTAAGATAGCCTCTCCCTGTTTTCCCCCTTATTTCTGCTCTGCCATCCATATTACGTGAACTTATCTTCAGGCCAATTTTCTCAATGCAGGAAGACAGCTGCACAATTCTAGGTCTCATATTCAGATATGACAGCATCCAGCAGAAAATGAAGCCATTTGTATGCTTTCAAGAATAAGAAATGTTTCTCAGAAGCCTACCAGTAGGATTCTGCCTGTTTCATTGACTATAATTATGTTGCATGCCCTGCGTAATTCACTCACAGGAAATGAGTAAGATTACCATGATTGCTTAGACAAATTAGAATTTACCCTTGACGTGGAAATAGGCTCTCCTCCCTGAAAGGATGTACCTATTGTGTCTCAAGAAAATTGGAGCTCTGTTAACAAGGAATGGAGAGGGAATAGTTAATGGGCAGCCAGCCACCAACTCTAGTTTAACCTGGAACGAAAATAATACAAGATATAGAAGAACATTTACAGTTTTGTGTCCTTGTAGACATTTTTAAAGCACTGAAAGCAATAATGATATTGTGTAAAGATACAAACACACATAAAGGGTGGTCAAAATCAAAGGCAGACACTTTATATAGTGGCTATTGGACTTCCCCATTGAACAACTGGGGTCTACAGTGCACAGCTTGCCTCTCTTAGCATTGTGCTTGACTCAGTGGCCTTGTGGTTTTCTTTAGGGAGAGAGGAAAGGGAATAAGATGTGGAGGGATGCATCAGCAATAGCTACACATTTTATTTATTTTAATAAAGAAGCAAATATAGCAATATGCTAACATTTGTTAATTCTGGGAGGCAAATGAAATCCATCATTTTTAGACATAAAATAGTTTTAGAGCTGAAGCCCAGGGTACAATTTGTTGTGTTCAAATTCCTGAGTGTTGATTATCTGGCTTCTTGAAAAAAGGAAAACAGTATTTCAAAGTACAAAATTGGTACATTTTAACTCAAAGCAAGTATATTTACTTTGGCAAAACTGCGGGAGATTTATGAATGATGACTAAAATGATCAAAATGTTACCATTTCATTGTTATAATTCCAAAAAAGTCATTCCCCAACATGAATTCCCAGACAAATGTGAATGTAGCTTTTGGCTATTTTTTTAAATTGCATGTTTGTTTTGGTTTATTCATTCATGTAAATCACTAGGGAACAGGTAAGCTTCTGTTTCCTTCCTAAACTAACCCCTGCTTATGTACACACCCTAAAAGGTCAAATGCATGCAGGACCACTGCGTAAGCCCTGGGAAATATATTCTAGGTGATCATAAACATAACCTCATTTTTTTCTTTTTTTCTTTTTTCTATTCATTTGTATTTATTAGAGTATGTTTCAACTTCTCATAATATTGTCAGAAAAGTCACCTTGCCATTTTTTAGTTCCCTTCCATCCTCACCGTTACAGAATAAGGAGCTTCTATACAAATTAGGAGACACAGGGGTTCACCTAGCCTCTTGCCCATGAACCTCAGAGATCTTTCTTTTTGCTAGGTACGGAAGAAGAAGAAAAATATGTTTGATTTTGGCCATTAAAACTTCACATGTTTGGAAAATGGCTCATGCTTTAATAAGGGACTTCCAGCTGATTATCTTCTGTCATCAATATTCAGAAAATCCAACCAAAAATATTTCCATGGATCTGCAAGTAGACTGGTAAGTCCTCATTTTACATTCCAGAGCAACAGTGTCTAGGTGCCCCTTAACCATTGGAAACACTGTGGTCATAGAGAGTTGGCACAGATCTCAGAGCTGTGGCCTCTCTTGGGGTTCTCATTTTCTACTGGCTCACCAATCCATTGGCCAGAAGTAGATCCTGTGTTGGATGCTGCATTGGGAGACCAGGTGGTCTGAAGGGAGAGGGGTTTCTTATTCCTCTCACCACCTCCATTTCCACTTCTCAAAGATTCAGGAAAGGCTATTTCTGGACACTCCATCCAAAGCTATAGGTAAACAAAAACCTGATCATAAAAAGTGCTATTACTGTCACTAATATCTAAATATCAGATTAAAGGAAAAGTCAGTCCTAAATCATAGCATAGCTTTGCATCAATTGGTCTTACTAAAACATGAATGGATATCCTTTGTTGCTTGTGCTCCATGTACTCACAACAATATTGTGAATACTATTTGCACTTACAACAATATTGTGAATATTATTTCTGCTTGCCAGTTAAAACTTAACTTCCTCTTTCTGAAACAGTTTATGAATGTTATGTTATAGGTTTGCATCATTAGCCTTTAGACAGGACTGCAGTTTAGTGGTTTTAAAGAGCAATTTAATGGTGGGTGTAGCTTGAATGATGCAGGAGAATGGTATTAGAGGTTGTTCTGGAGACAAGTATAATTGCTCTATTTTTCACTTAATTCAAAAGGCATCTGAGCAGAGGAATTCTACTCTTGACTCACCTTAAGTGAACTGCTCAGCCACTGTCTCAGTTTTCGCTGTAGTCAGCACAAGATTTTTATGCCTACCTGTCACACCAGCATTTTAGAGAGTACCAATGCCAGTGTTTCTCTGACTGGGTTGAATCTGATCAATTTCCAGCCATAATTAGTTCCGATTTTATGACAAAGAAGTATTATATGTGATTTAAATGTAATTTTTACTTATAGGAAACCCTAGAATAAGTATTCCTTAGATTTTTTATATACAGCCTTCCTCCTAAAAGTTCAAAGCACTTTTATATATAAAACTTCATTTATTTTCACCCAACTCCTGTAATGTAAGTCAAGAGCAGGTTTTAATTATTCCTTGCATTCCATGAAGATGATATGCTATTATTTTATTGTAAGTGAAGATTTCAAAGATATTGTCTCAAAATAAAATAAAGAAAATCAGTTTCTTTTTCTAAATACATGCATTGCCATCAAGCTTTGGCAGGCCTACACTTGACCTTTTGTACTTTCTATTATCTAAATACTTATTTGGCTTTAGGAAACCAGCCATGTGTGTCTGGAATTATTACTAAATGTAGCCCTCAGATTGCAATACCAGTTTACAACTTTAAAAAAAGGGTAAAATTGGCAATATTGCGGTTTTGAAAAATGTCTTCTGAGTGAAGGCATGGACCACTAGCTACTTCATCTTCAACTGGGTGCTTCTGCCTAAAGCACTGTCAGGCTACAGCCTTACACAAATAATATGACTAACTGCAGCCTGTAGGACCAAATATTCCACGTTAAAATCTTATTAGAGGAATACAGAAACTGCAGAACGGAGGGGAAGGTCACCCCACACCCCAATTCTGTTGACCTGTTTTTATGGGATTTAAAGAGAGACAGAGGAACCCTTCTGTCCGTCTCATGGTTGGATCTCAGATGTATCTGCTTTTATCATAGGTTTCCAACTGGAGAATTGGTTTCCAAATGGAGAAGCCTAAATTTCTAGCAGTTCTCAAAGGCAAAAATAAAAATCCAGATATGTTCATTAGTTTTATCTAGCTATTCCACAATGTATACATACATGAAAATGCTGTGATGTATGCCATAATATATATGATTTTTATTTGGAAATTAAAAATGAAATCAACCAATTAGTTAAAAAAAAGCATGATATGTGCAAAAATATATAAACACCAATAGTTAATTCTAATAAATTTTGAAGTCTCACATTAATCAGTTATAGTCACATCCTTGTTTTAGTTGCAAGAATATCAAGATAATACGGTAACACAGTAATCATAAGCTGAAGAATGGCTTCAACTGGCTTCTATTTGTGATTTTGAAAAAAAAAGCAATTTAATGTTTACTTAATATATGTGGTGAGATTGGTGGAACACAGAAATTGTCTCAAATCTGAAGCCTGTGGGAGAAACTATGGTGGTGGGAACATTGGCTACTTCTGTCATCAGTTTGAGGTCACCATCATCAAGTGTGCAGAGCCCTCCACTTTATAGTTCCCACCTTATTTGGCTTGATTCCCCACCCAGACATCTGAAGATCTTAGAACTTCTGACTGCTAAGTATTAAGAGCCCAATTAACGTCCATTAAAAGAAACAGCTAGAAACAGACTGGTTCCACTTCTTAAGAGTCCCACTTACTCATTCAACAGATATATAGAAAGTGACCAATTTGAGCTCTGTGCTGGGTGCTTGGTACACAAAAGGTTCCCCTTCCCCTTTGTATGAGAAAGATACCACTAACTGCCTTCATACACATTGTAGTCTGTTAGGAGTGGCAGACGTTTATTCAATAATCACATAAAGAGGAGTAAAATTATAATCGTGGTAAATGCTGTCAAGCAGAGGTGCAAGGAAACTTCTACATCGGGATTTGACCTAATCAGAGATTAGGAAAAAGCTTTCTCAGGGAAGATAAACCTGAGCTGAAGCTAGTGGTTGAGTTGCAGTTGACCAGTCAGGGATACAGGGAAGACCATTCTAGCCAAAAGGAACCAGATGTATAAATATTCTGTGTCAGGAGGAAGTCTGGTAAGTAGTAGAGCCTGAAAGAAGATCAGTTTGGTGGTGAGACTGGCTGGAACATGGAAGACTCAGTGAGAAGTGAGGCTGAAGTGTAGAATTAAGAGTCCCACCATGGAAGACCCCGTAGGATGTTTGCCCTACCTTAAAATGGAAAAGACACTTAAGAATGATGAAGAATATGTATTACATGATCAAACTTGCATGCTCTTTGTTTTTTTAAAGAATCCCATTGGCTGCAAGGTGGAGAACAGAGTGGAAGTAGAGAAGAGAGTTCAGTTAGAATTCTACTGCTAGAGTCCAGAGCATGGTGCCTGAACTCTTGTAGAACTGTTAAAAATGGAAGTAGACGAAATAAGGAGATACTTGGGAATCAACTTTGAACTCTCTGGTAGCTGCATATGTCCATCTTTGTATGTATTCACATGTCTCCCAGGTCAAGAAATATTAATTGGTTCCCCCAGACTCCCCCAGAGGAACCCCTCAGTCTCATGGTTGGATCTCAGCCTTCCTAGATGTATCTGCCTTTGTCATAGGTTCATGCATTATAATCCCTGTTGTGGGTTGTTTTCTTAGCTCTTTATTATTATTATTTTATTTATTTATTTATTTTGAGACAGAGTCTCGCTCTTGTTGCCCAGGCTGGAGTACAGTGGCATGATGTCAGCTCACTGCAACCTCTACCTCCTGGGTTCAAGCGACTTTCCTGCCTCAGCCTCCTGAGTAGCTAGGATTACAGGCACTCGCCACCATGCCCAGCTAATTTTTGTATTTTTAGTAGAGACCCCTTCACCATGTTGGCCAGGCTGGTCTCAAACTCCTGAGCTCAGGTGATCCACCCATCTTGGCCTCCCAAATGCTGGGATTGCAGGCATGAACCGCCTTGCCCAGCCAGTTCTTTTTTATTGAGTCAGCCTGGGCATGGTGAGTAATAACCAGGGGTAAAATCTACATCCATAGCAGGCATTTGTCTAGACAGGGTTAGCCTCATAAAATTTAAATGCTCCACCTTGGCCACCTGACCACCAGGATTACTTAAAGATACTCTGTTTTATGCTTTAACTCCAGGAAACACTATTGTTTGGAGAAAAAACCCTAAAAGGGTATAATCATGAGTTTGTTCCCACCAAATATAAAATGCTACATTCTTCTATGATATGATAGGGCTCCCTGATTTAGTACTCAGAGAACAGGAGTAGGAAAGCCAACCCTAACATCTAGGCTACGGAGCCTGTCAGGATGTCTAAGCTTTTCCAACTGCTTCCATCAGGGCCAATATGTGGGTGATATGAACTGAGGTTGTGTAATGGAGTGACCTTCATCCCTCTTTTGATTTATGTATTATGTGCAAAGAGTATTTATTATTTATGGCATAAATAAATAAATTTATCAATCAAAAATAAGTATCCACTCTGCTTACCCATTCAGAGTTAAAAAGCAAACAAAGTTAAAAAAAGAATATATTCCAAAATTTAGCCCAAAATTCATCAAGTGAGAAGAAGGGAAGAAATCTGGTTGAAAGTAGAACCATAACAGAACCAGAAAGAAACTGAAAAAAGAGGTTTCGCTGAGGAGGTAGCATGGGAAGAGTGAGTTGATTCTTATTCTGGCAGGAGAGAGAAAAAGCTGGAATTGGTGTTTAATCTGATGGAAACAGCATGACTATGCATGCCCCAGCTGGGCTTATTCCATCTCCTCAGGCTGCTGTGACTGCCCCAAGTTTCTGGAAGTTTGAGCTTCTGCACTGAAAATCAGTCTAGACGTTTTATTCTCAGACTTTCCAGAGGAAATTCAGATGGTAACCCTACCAGCGTGTCAAACTGAGAACCTACATTGTTCTCACCTCATGAAAACCATTTAGGCAATGTCCAAGACAGTTTAAAGCAATAAGGGAACTATTTCTACTTGGTAAGAAAGTAAATGCTTCCTTGAAATTCATTATGTGAACTGCTAAAAAGAAAAATATAAAGAATGTAAACTTTTAAACCGCTTGTTTAAATGCTAGTATAAAAACAAGTAATGTCGTAATTTCACCTATATGGTTTGTCATTTCTGGACATATTTACATATTTTCGCATTTAAGCCAAAATCTTGAATTTGAGAAAAAAACATGAAGAGGTAATAAACAGAGCAGAGGACTCAGAATGAAGATAATCAGGTTAAAGTTTTAATTTCTAGTGATGTGATCTGGGACAAGCTACTTAACCTCTCTGGGTGCTCATTTCCTCACCGAAAAAAGTAGCAGTGTTGTATATAGGATCTAGAACTTTCTATGTAGAATCCTCATTGAATCCATTTATGATCAATAGCACTAAGCTACCTTTTTAATATAATAGACCTCATAATGAATATTAAGCATTGTTGAATTGAGAAGCACAGTATTAAAGGATCAGTTTGGATTTTGTGTTATCTCAAGAAGTTCTGTAACCCAGCAAGTAAATTACTTTCAATCAAATATATACATTTTATCTAGAGAGATAATGTAAAACAAATACTTGATATATTTATTTCTCTAGTAAATTTATTAAAAATATTCCTAATTTTCTTACTTTGAAATAATGAAAGATCTCAAGATAAGCAATGTGTATTATATATTTTTTTTTCCAGACTTTTCCTTTATATACATAGAAGTTATGAGGAGCCTTTATGAAAATCTTAGAATTTGTACTTTTTAGCTGAGATGAAGAGCATAAGGCATTTGGGAGATAATTCTTTTCACATCATCACACAATATGTAGAGAGTATTGTGCTGCATAGTTGGTTGAGGTCGGTAAGAAACATAGGCCTGGACTCAGCTGCAGTGAAGTTTACTGCACAATTATTTCTATTCTCTAAACATCTACCGCTTTACCTTTTGGTAGAACTCTAACACATACAACATAAACTACAGGGATATTACGAAAATTTCTCTCTGTTTCACCTTATTCCAAAAGAGCTTATGATACAGCACAATAAAAATTAAAGTATAGTCATCACAATGTAGAATGCGTTATGCTCCCATGTGCTCTCACAGCTTAGAGGAGAGGCCATGCCAATATAAGGATTCCCAGAAGCCCCCATCCCCAACCCTAATTAAAACATATGGCTTTTCTAAAATAAGGCAGCACAAATCATTTGTTTTTATCTAAGAATCTACAATACAAATTATATTGTAGGCCCAATCATGCACACCTTATTCCAATGCCATCCCTATACAAAGATAATTGGCTAGGATGGAGTTCCAAAGTATATTGCTAATGGTATCATAATCCAAAATCATTGGCATTAGATCTCCATTTAATTATTTTGTTATATAATTAATTAACACAAATGAGCTTTGCCTGTCCTTCCTTCTTTCCCTACTGCATAGAGTTGCCTCATTTAGCAAAAACAAAAACTAAACAAAAAATTAAATGATTTGCAATTAAACTTGAATTTCAGAAAACTGACAAATAATATTTTAGCATAAGTGTATCCCATGCAATATTTTGACATACTTACATAAAATTTTAATATAACTAGGCATCTTTTATTATGTTTAGAAACTCTACTATCACAGATCACCTCTCTACCTTGGCTTGCATGAGAAGTATTCCACATATGTATTTTTATTACATACAAGAACATCAACTCCAATGTGAAAGTTGGAGAAATTTCATGACTGTAGTTCTTCAGGCATAACAACCAAATCGGAGTAAATTATCTCTTTAGGTAGGGAAATAATTTACTACGTAATTTCTAAGGATCCCATTCAAGCTTTTATGTTTAAGTTCCTAAATCTTATGATGATCAAATAATAGGCTGACCAAAGCTTCATGAAAGCAGGGACATTGTTTATCTTGTTCAATTTTGAATTCACAGTGCTGGAACCTTACCTAATAGAGGTAATGACTATGGAAGGCACTTAGTAAATACATGTGTTAAGTAAGTAAATAAGAAAAAAAAAAATGTGTAATCTATTTAGGACAGAAATGACAAAAATAAAGGAAAAACTAGAGAAGGTTCTTCTCAACTATGGGCCCAGAGGTGTAAGGCCCTATAGACACTTCACAACTACATTTTCACCTACACGGCTGAAGTTGCATCCTAAGGTAATACATGCAGATTTTTAGAAGGATTAAAACTCTTTGAAAAGGTTGGCCCAAACCAACAGGATATTATTTCTAGGTCTCATGTAGGGCTCCCAAAGGATAATATTTTGACTCCTAGCCTAAATCCTTTTATGGTTTCTCTGGGCCACCTGGATATTGTCTTAATGCACAGTTTGATGCTTTTTTGAGTACTCAGTTAAAGTGGGGTTACAAAGTAGAATCTATGTATGACTATGGAAAGTCACTTTGACCTCAAGAAATATAAATGTAACAATCAAGAGAGAGAACAAAACGATTTATATTTAATTGCCCTTTACTCAGTTATAGGGGAAATTTGAAGTTTCTTTCAGACTTTCCTTTTTCAATGATTACTAAGACGAAAAGACTCCTAATATTCCAATCATGCTTCTGTTTTCAACCTCTTCTCCAAAAGAGTCAAAAATAGAAAGAGAGGAAGTCTAGGAATTCCCACATGGTCCTTTTGGGAGTGATTTATGTTTCAAAGAGATTACCTTTTCTTTTCTTTCTTTTTTTTTTTTTTTTTTACTGTTAACCAAGTAAACATTGCTTTCAGCTTTAAATTAGGTTGCAGATTTCTACAATAAATTTTTACCTGTTTTCCTCATGCATATATGTTTTGGAAGGGGCATGAGGGCAGTGAAAGTGAGATTTGCATGTATCCAACATAAAGCATACATCATTTAATGTACTTGTTCCACTGCCACTATCTGAAGCATTTAATAAATATTTAGCAATCAAAAATAATGATAATGAAATGTCTAAATGATTCAAATTCATAGAAACAGAAAGCAGAATTGTGGTTGCCCACGGTGAAGGAAAGGTTGAAATAGGAATCATTATTTTATGAGTAGAGTGTTCTCATTTTCCAAGATAGAAAATAATTCTGAAGATCCATACCCAACAATATGAATATACACAACACTACTGAACCATGTAGCAGTCAGAATGAGAAGAAAAATTCATTATTATGAACAAATCATACAATTCTTCATTTACATTTTTCTATGCAATATAGGTTCATATGTGGAAATATAAGGCAATTCATTCATTCAGACATTTGTTAAGTCTCTGTTATATAAAAGGTAGAGTAGGAAAGATAAAACACACCAATAACTTTGTTCAAAACTTTCTACATGGAAAATTAGCTGGGCGTGGTGGCGGGCACCTGTGGTCCTACCTACTTGGGAGGCTGAGGCAGGAGAATGGCATGAGCCCAGGAGGCGGAGCTTGCAGTGAGCCGAGATCGTGCCACTGCACTCTAGCCTGGGCGACAGAGCAAAAACAAAAACAAAAACAAACAAACAAACAAAAACTTTCTGCATGGAAAATAGTATTGTTGTGAGAGTTAAATGAGGATGTATGTGAGTGTGTCTATGTGTCTGTTCATTGCTTACCACATGCTTGGCATACTGAAAACTCTTGTTTAATATTAATGATTATTATCATCATCGATTTACTCATTAGATGGCCATCACAGCCCTAGTGTTACTGCTGACGGTAGTTGTCCAGTTGTCCAACTACGAGTTGAGGGTAGTTGTCTAGACTCTTAGTATTTTGAACAAAGAATTGGACAAAATGCAAAACGAAACAAGGCCAGGTTCTTGGTGTTCTGGACAAAGAACTGGATGAAAAACACAAAGCAAGGCAGTGAAAGCAGTGACTTGTTTTAAATGAAAGTGCACTCCACAGGGTGGGAGCAGGCCCAAGCAAGTGGCCAAAGAGCATTGGTTACAGCATTTTTCCGTCTTCGAATATCTACCTAGGAAACCTAAACCTAGAGGTTTCCCATTGGCCCACAGCCAGTCAAATTTATTGCAGGAGGGAACCAATCAGAATGAAGAGCAGGCCTGCAACCAATCTGATTGGTTGTGGGAAGGGACCAATCAGAGGTACTTACATTTTTCAACTGCCACATAGAAAAAGGAGGGATTGAAAAGTGAGTAGCCTCTGATATCCAATCAGCATGAATCAGCCTTAGGTTCTCTGCCTCCAAACCCTATTTTCCTGCTTCATTTTCTCACTAAGAAACATGATCCCTACAGATCTTTGTGGGAGGCAGAGGGACTGATGGTCTTTCTTCTGTAACTGCTTCATACTGACATGGGGCACAGTCCCTACCTACTGGGGATCAGGGAACTCATCCTGCTCTGTCTGGTGGAGACAAGGTAGATTCTTGATGGCTGGGGTTGTTGTCTTCATTTGGAACTGGCTGGAAACCTAGTCAGTTGATCATGTGAAGCTTGATAGTCTCTAGATGAGAGGAAATGAATTTGATGAAAAGATCTAATGGGAAATTTACGGGGTGGATACTTATGCTGTCAGGAATGTTTGTTATGGGAATGAATAAGACATTCTGCTTAATTACTACAAAGAACGTGATTTGAATCGATCAAAAGAAGGCAATTAAACTGCAAAAATATAAAAGCATGGCTACTATTATCCAGCCTACAGTAACTATGCAACAAAAACACCAAGGAAAGTTGGCAGGCATTTACTTATCTTCTGGCTGTCTTCTAAAAGATTCTTCAGGTCTTCTACAGGTTCACAGGTGTGGTGGCTTATGGGAGCTTCCAGATTCCAGGTATGAGACTTCAGGTATAGCAGACTTGATCCTTGAAAGAGGTATTCAGCTATCTAATCCTAGTACTTTCACTGCAGAAGATATGGCCATTACCACTGAAAATTGTCCCTTCCATTTGGGTTGCAATTGTTGAGCAGGTGATCCCTCCTTCCGTGTTTTAACAAGTACCTTATCTCCTGACCTGATTTGGGGTTGGTGGTTAGTTTCCTTTTTCATTCCTCCAAGGAGCCTGAAGAAATTTAGCCCAGTAGTTCATTTCCACGGATCTGTTATAGTCCTGATTAGGATCAGTAGTGGGGACTATGTCTGGGCCCAGGAGGTTACCCTGAGGGTTTCAGGCATAAATCTTCTGCTTCCAGGTGGGCAGTCTCAAGGATTCATTCCTTTTAAAGGGGGGTGCAACAGGTTGCTAGAATGAATTGAACATCTCTCCATGAGAGATCAAAGGCTAAAGTCAAGTTCGGAGCTCATCTGTGAATTTTCTGGGATTCTTGGAATAGGTTCCTAGCTTTTCCTTACATTGCTGTATATGAGTTATAGAGAAGGGGACCTATACTAGGGCTGGCCCCTCAGCTCCCGCTACTTCCCTAAGGGGGATGGAGGGAGAATTAAATATGGTGTTTCTCTCCAAGTGTGAGGGGGACTTAGTCGGGTCTCCAGTGTTTGGGTTGTAGCCTCAAGTGCACTTGGCAAGGGGCTATATGGAAGAGGTTGCTGTTCACCCTGAGAGACAGGTAGCCCTTGAAAAGGGTCATGTGTAATATCTAGCTCTGCCTTTGGACTTTCTTTTGGGGCAATTATTAGATTTTGGTATAGGGCCATGGAGGCTGTACATATGGGATTTCTGACCATTTACCCTGCCTTTTACAAAAATAGGTCAAATTGCAGGATTGTCATAATAAAGGCTACCATTCACCACCCATTGTTCTGGGCTGGGCAGCTCATAATGGTGCCAAACAGCATTGCAGAAAATAATCATACATTTTTGTATTAGTCAGGTTTCTGTAGAGGGACAGAATATATATATATATATATATATATATATATATATATATATATATAAATTATATATTCTATTACATATATATATTCTATTAGTCTGAGTCATTTGTAATCCTGCCTGGATTGGACCATTGTGGTTTCCCATTGACCTTAATCACAGGACATGGTAATACTAAGAGACACCCTAATGGTCTCCTGTATTCCATGCATACTCTTCCTTACCTCCATTCTGGAGTGTTAGACTGATTTCATCTTTATAGTTCGGGTCAATCACTCCAGCCAACACTGTAACTCCCTTCTTAGCCTGTTGACTTAAAGGTAGGAGGAAGCCAAAGTGACCAGGTGACAATCTTAACTTCCAGTTTAATGGAGTTGTTGTTGTGTCTCCTGAGGGCAGCGTTCCTCCCTCTGGAACTAAGACCTCTAGGCCAGCAAAACTAATGTCGTGGGATCAGGAAGCAAAAATTTTGCTAGTGAATCACTAGGAGTGATGGTGAGTGATGTCACTTCCACTCCCATCCCTTGATTTCTGGACTCATGAATCCTGGCTATGGGACAAAAAATATCATATATTAGACGCTGATTCGTAGCATACCCAGCCTTCTGGAGAACTTTATCCCAGCCCTGCAAATGTTATCACTTTGTTGGCATTGTAATTGTGACTTCAAAAGGCCTTTCCACTGTTCTATCAATCCAGCTGCTTCAGGATGATGGGGAACATGGTATGACCGGTGAACTCCATAAGCATGAACCAGCTACCACACTTCTTTAGCCATAAAGTGAGTGCCTTGGTCATAGGCAATGCTGTGTGGAATACCATGATGGTGGATAAGGCAGTCCCTGAGTCCACGGATGGTAGTCTTGGCAGAAGGATTGCATGCAGGATAGGCAAACCCATATCTGGAGTAAGTGTCTTTTCCAGTGAGGATAAACCTCTGCCCTTTCCATGATGGAAGAGGTCAAATATAATCAACCTGCCACCAGGTAGCTGGCTGATAATCCTGAGGAGTGGTACCATATCGAGGGCTCAGTGTTGGTCTCTGCTGCTGGCAAATTGGGCACTCAGTGGTGGCCGTAGCCAGGTCAGCCTTGGTGGACTTACTTGTGCCTTCAGGGCCTGCTCGAGCCCAATCACATATATACCACTTCCATTTGATGACAGAATGCTGCTGTGCACAACCCATTTTATGGCTAGACAGGTCAGAAGGCACCCAGTTCATGTCTCATGGTTACTTGACAACTTGTAGTCAAATGTTCAGTTTTCATCAAAGCCCAGTAACAGTAAGTCAACCTGAGATAAAAATCCATTAATTACCTGACCTCTATAAGCCCTTACTTTAATTGGAGGACCACAATGACATTTTGGGTTCCCTGGAATCAATGTCAGCTCAGAACCAGTGTCCGGTTGTCCCCAAAATGTCTGATCTTCTTCCTTTCCCCAATACATGGTTACCCTGGCAAAAGGCCAGAGGTCTCCTTGGAGAAGGATGGAAGGAAGATTAACATCACAAATTGTCAGCAGTGTGGTGGGGTCCTACCTCAAGGGGACCCGGCCTGCCCTTTATTCAAGGTGTTCTGGGTCTGTTAACTGGCTCATGTCTAGAAATTGATTGAGAGGCCTTGATGTTCTGTTTGTATAATTCAAATTAGTCTTTTGTCCATTCGACCTAGAAGTTTCCTGCTTATATATATTAAGTAAAAATGCAGTAGGCTTCCTATTAATTTCACTTCTAGAAACAACATGATTAAGTAGCCAATGCCAGAGTTCTACATGAGTCCAACTATTCTGGTTGCACTTTGCCTCTGCTGTGCATTAAGGTAGCTATGTCTACTTTGTCTTTAATGGTTGAGTGCTGCCACTTGGTCCCTGCCACCTTGGAATCCAATTATTCCCATTGTATTTAAATTTTGTAGTTGAGTGACTGGGGTTCCCACTGTTAGATCTGACATACAGACAAGAGCAATTAAAAGGACCTTCAAAGTTGCAGGTGCTGCCCTCACAAATCTATTTTTCATGACATTGGTCAAGTGTATATCTTCTGGATCCTCCCAGGTATGTCTTCTGGACCCTCTCAGCTCAGTTGAATAGGTCTAAAATGACTAATCCACTCCACCATTCCAATCTCCCTAAGCCTTTGGATGCCTTCCTCTACATTAAACCAAGGGAGATCAGGCATTTCCAGCTCACTCACAGTGGTCCACCTTTTAATCCATATTTCAGCTAATCAAACAAATTAACTGTTAGAATCTTTTTTTAACTCCCCAAGCTGCAACATTAAATGCAGAGTCCCTACTTAGTGGGCCCAAATAAATAAATTTAGCCTGATCCAACTCTATGCTCCTTCCACCATTATCTCACACCCCAGTAGTTGCCACTACTGGGGATGGGCAAGCTGTTACTTGTGGCAAAGAAAGGTTCATCAGAGTTTACAAGCTCAGTGTCCCCAGCTTCATCAGGGTCCTTCCACATGTCTGCATTCCAGCTTGTAGGATCCTATTCTTTTCCAATGAATGCCCTCACTTTAACAGTAGGCACCTGGCAAGGCTGTGCATGCACTTTTTATTGCAGGTCAGCCACTCACATGATAAGTACTTGTGTTTGTTTTTCCACAATTTCAGCTATCTCTCTATAGAAGATAAGACTCTCACTCAGAGTAATCTTAGCAGATTTGAGGCTTGATATCTGCTTATGAAGCTGAAAGGGAGTTAGAATCCCTGAGTTCATTACTTTCGTTCATCACTTTATTCAGTGAACTTAGGAGCAACCAATCAGTTTTATTATGTTCCTTGGTTTTCCACATATGGTCAAAGGCATTATGTATAGAGCTGCTAAACTCCTTGCCTCTCATGAGCAGTGAACCAGGATTGTTAAATGCATTTATTTTACATAACTCTCTAAAGAGTTTATGCCAAGGACTATCAGTGTTCTCCATACTATTAGAAGTAGAGTCCTTAGCATTTTTGGGTCTAATTATATTAAGCAGCCAACTCCAGAAACCCCAAAACCAATGAAAGGACTCCATCCTTAATATTCTGCTCCTCTAGAACCACTCCTGGTACCAAAATATGTACTAGTCAGGACTCTGTAGAGGGACAGAACTAATATATTATATATATGTATATATATGAGTTTATTAAGTAGTATTAACTCACATGATCACCACGTCCCACAATGGACTGTCCGTAAGCTGAGGAGCAAGGAAAGCCAGTCTGAGTTGCCAGAGTTGCCCATAGAGGAATCAGGAGGAATAGATGAAGAATGGTCCATAGAGGAATCAGGTGG
>NC_045435.1:8405766-8472896 GCF_002776525.5 Piliocolobus tephrosceles | reverse complement strand
ATCAGGTGGAAGAGATGGAGAGTTGTCTACAGAGGAATCAGGTGGAATAGATGGAGAGTTGTCCATAGAGGAATCAGTTGAATAGATGGAGAATTATCCACAGAGGAATCAGGTGGACTAGATGGAGAGTTGTCCATAGAGGAATCAGGTGAACAGATGGAGAGTTGCCCATAGAGGAATCAGGTGAACAGATGGAGAGTTGTCCATAGAGGAATCAGGTGGGATAGATGGAGAGTTGCCTGTAGTGGTCTGGAAAAGAGAAGATGACATTGAAAAGTGGAGAGCTCATTAGGTGACCCAATTTTCCTTGAGGCATCCCCCTGGAATAATTCTGGGCCCTGACTATGATCCCTGGGGGAATCCCCCTTTGGGCCCCATCTTAGTCTGTCAGATTTCTCTGACCTTAGATGGGTGCTGGGACTGCTTTGAAATGGTCTCCTCCACCACTGATGACCCACTATGAGCTTTCTCTCTTGTCCTTGGATGAAGGCCTTGACTTCTAGAATTAATTTTCCATCAAACCTTGGACTTTTTTTCTATCCTGCTTAAAACAATATGTACAATTTAATCTTGCCTAAATTTAAAGAGTAAAAGAATTGTATCCAAAATATCAAAATAACTTTTTTCTTGAGTTTTAAAGGGATAAAGTTTAAATGCTTTGTAAAATTAAAAATATAATGAGATTTTAATGCATGCTTAAATTGAAGGCAAAATACTGTCAACTTTGTTAGAAAAGCAATAAAATAGTATTAATTTTTATTGTAAAATAGTGAGGGTATATTAAATAACAAGAGTAATAACTAAAAATAGAAATATAGGACATTGTGTCCAAACCAGCAGAGGGGGGAAAATAATACAGAATGGTTAAATAAAGGGAAAAAATAACCAGTCAAATGCTAACTCAGGGGAAACTGGTATAGTATACTAGTTTAGTATAGTATACTAGCATAATACAAAATAGAAGTAAAGGCAGAAAGCATTGAGAGAAGCAAAAAAGATCAGTGTATAAGAGAAGGAATACTTTTAATGAGTAACAGAAAATATTACAATAGAAATTACAGAATATATGTAACTGAATAAATAGAAAAGTGAATAAATATAAAAATAACTGAATAAAAAACTGTGAGACTCATGTAAAGCAGTAATTAGGGGGTAATTTAGAGACATGCGTTTATTAAAAATCATGATTGAAACTAAGCAAGAAAATGGTTTAATTCATTAATCAGGGAAATAATAGACTAAACAAAATAAAAGGAGAAAGCAATGAAAATATATAGCAATAGAAAATAATAAAATCAACAAAACAGATTATTTATTTTAAAGGAAGAAATAAAATAGACTGAATTAATCAATAAAAAAGAGAAAACATAAAAACAATAATGGAAATGAAAAAATTAAATGACCATATTTTTATGTAGCTTTTTTTTTTACATTACAAGAAATTGTGAAAAAATTTATGCCAATAAACTTGCAAATCTGGTAACTTGCTAGACAAGTATAATTTAGCAAAAGTACCTAAGGAAGAAATAATTATCATTAAATTTAATAATTTATTTAAACTAAACTCATCTAAAAGTATCAAAGTTTCAAGAAACAAATAATTTAAAACATATACAAATGTTTCAGAGGATACAAAACAAGAAAAAGCTACTCAACCACTCTCATGAAGCAAACACCCAAAACAGATGTGAATAGTAAAGGTAAAATCCTATAGATAGATTTAAAAATAATCTGTAAATTTCAAGACTAGTTTATAAAAATGTTTAGCAAATTAAGAATAGAAAAATTTCTGAACTTTATCTATAGTAAACAATATGTTTGAATGTGAAACTAGTAACATTTCAATTAAATTCAGGAACAACACAAGAATGCTTGCTATGACTGTCTCTAATAAACCTTGTACCGAAGACTCAAGGAAAATAATGTTTAAAAAAAAAAAGAGGTATAGAAGTGCAAAAACTTGCAAAATTGTCCTTATTGAGATGATAAAGTTATAAAATTCTAAATAATTTGCAAACAATTGTGACTACTAGAATATTCAGCAAGTTTAGTAGATAAAATATCAATATAAAAAATCAACAGCATCCTAACATATCCCAGCATCGTCAATTCATAAAACAACGTCAACAAAACCAGTAAAGCACCTAGCAATAAATATAGCAAATTCTGTATAATAAGATTGTGATGGAGATAATTCTAATTTGAATGATATTTTTAAAGTACTGAATAAATGGGAAATTATGACATGATAATAGATGGAAGACCTAACATCCAAAAATGTCTGCTCTCTCTTTTTTTAATTTAATTTAATTTATTTTTATTTTTATTTTTTTATTATACTTTATGTTCCAGGGTACATGTGCACAACGTGCAGGCTTGTTACACATGTATACATGTGCCATGTTGGTGTGCTGTACCCATTAACTCATCATTTACTCATTCTGTTTTTTAAATCAAATTTCAACAATAAGAAAGAATGTGTGTGTGTGTGTGTGTGTGTGTGTGTGTGTGTGTGTGTGTGGCTTTAATGAAACTTGCCAAGATTATCCTGAAATTAAGATAAATGAACAAAAATTCAAGATTAAATAAGATATTTCTAAGAAAAATATGATGAAAAGGAGATATCAACACATTCAAATTTTGTAATTAAAATAGTGTAGAGCAGGAACTGAAATAAACTAATAGACTAAAGAGCCAGAAAATAGAGCCTGGAAATAGATCTACATATGTATGGCTAAATGATGAAGACTTGGCCTTAAAAATCAGTGGGAAAAGAATAAAATTTTTATTAATAGTATTAGAACACCTGGGAATCTGTGTTGGGCTTTTTTTTTTTTTTTTTTTTTTTGCATTGCTATAAAGAAATATCTGGGACCGGGTAATTTACAAGAAAAGAGGTTTAATTGGCTCATGGTTCTGCTGGCTGTACAAGAAACATAGTGCCAGCATCTGCTTCTGGGAGGCCTCAGGAAGCTTTTACTCATGGTGGAAGGCGAAGCAGGAGGCAAATGGTGAAGGTAGGAGCAAGAGAGAGAGTGGGAGGTATCATACATTTTAAACAGCTACATCCAAAGAAAATTTACTCCCTATAGGGAGGACAGCACCAAGGGGATGGAGCTAAACCATTCACCCCCATGATCCAATCACTTCCCACCAGGCCCCACTTCCGATACTGAGGATTACAATTCAATATGAGATTTGGATGTGGACAAATATACAAACTATATCAGTATCCAAATATAAAACAATAAACTTCAAATATTGGAAAGTCCTAAATATTAAAAGCAAAACTTTAAAGCATCTAAAATAAAATACAGAATAAGTTTATGATATTGAGGTTCAGAAGGAGGTATTAGATAAAATATAACATTTCAAAACTCATTAAGTATAAGCTCCAATACATTTACCTATATGAAAATAAAACTTTCTATTTAATAAAACACCACAAAGTTAAAGGAAGCTGCTGAATGGGAATTTATATCTGCATGGTTTATTGCCAATAATAATTTTGTATCCAGAATATGTAAATGATTAAAAATGAAGAAGCAAAAAATAACCCAATATAAATAAAGGGCATTTTGTGAGCAAGGTACTCAAGAGATGTTTAAATGGTCAATAACACAGAAATACAATGCTCAACACTACGAAGAATTAGGAAAATGTAAGCTAAACCCATGTGCAATTAAAACCACATATCTTTTCAAACTCAGCAGACAGAAAAACATTTTAAAATCTGGCAAAATTCTAGGTTTATAAGACTAATGAGTCACAGGGATTCTTATACATTGATAGTGAGCACATGAATTGGTATAGCCACTTTTAAAAGAAAGTTAGCAATAATTATTAAAGTTTAATACGCTGTATTAGTTTTCTATTGCTGCTGTAAAAAATTACTGCAAACTTTGTGGCTTAAAACAAGCCAAATGTGTTAGCTTACAGTTCTGGAGGTCAGAAACCTACCATGGGTTAAAATCAAGGTGTCTGTTCACATAGCTACATTTCTTTCAAGAGCCTCTAGGGAAACATTCTTTTTCTATTCCCTTTCCTAGCTTCTAGGGTCTATTCCTTGGCTCATGGCTCCTTTCCTCCATCTTCAAAACCAGCAACAGATCCTATCTCTCTGACTCTCTAATCTGCCTCTTCTTTCAATTTCAAGGACTCATGTGCATAGATTGAGTCCTCCTAGATAATCCAAGGTAATCTCACCTTCTGAAGATCCCTAACCTTAAGAGATATTCACCAATATGTTCATTGGAACATTGTGTATAGCATGAACATTTTTCAAATTGTAGGTATTGATAGGATAAACAGTACTGGTTTATTAATATAATGAAATACTGTTTAGTCTGTTCTCATGCTGCTAATAAAGATATACTCGAGACTGAATAATTTATAAAGGAAAGAGGTTTAATGGACTCACAGTTCCACATGACTGTGAAGGCCTCACAATTGTGGCAGAAGGCAAAGTCAGGAGTAAAGTCATGTTTTTCTTGGCAGCAGGCAAGAGACAATAAGTGCTAAGCAAAAAGGGAAGCCCCATATAAAACCATCAGATCTCATGAGACTTATTCACTACCAAGAGAATAGTATAGGGGAAACTACCTCCATGATTCAAGTACCTCCCACTGGGTCCCTCCCACAACATGTGGGAATTATGGGAGCTACAATTCAAGATGAGATTTGAGTGGGGACATGGCCAAACCATATCAACTGCATAGGGTTGAGATAAATCTTAAAAACATAATGTTGAACAAAATGAAGATGCAGAATTATATAATTGTGTGTGTGTGTGTTAATAGGCAGATAGATACATAGATAGATACAGAATATAACAACTTGCACTGACATAATAGGTATGGCACATGGGCTATCTGGGAAGTAAGGCCAGGGAGGAAAAGAAAAAGGCACATAAGCAAGGCATACTGTTCACATTTGTTAAAGCTAGATAGGAACATGCGTTTTCCTTAAAATCTTATCTATACATTTTGTATTTTTTAAATGTTTTACAATAAGAATCTGTAGGTTTTAGGGTAAGGATATTGAGTTGAATGAAGGCATCCCATGTCAGGAACAAAAGCTGAGAAGAGGAAAACATGGAGGAAAGCCCAGATTAGTTGGTGTTGTTGAAAAAGCTTTAGACTGAAACTGAAGAGACCTGGGCTTTCACTTTGGCTCTATCACTGTCTAGCTCCATGACATTGGGAAAATTACTGAATGTTACCAAATCTCTATTTTTTCATCTCAAGAATGAGTACTTTGAATCAAAGCATCTGTAGGTTTGTTGTAACCATAAGATATTATATCTGGTGGCTTTTTGCACAGTATAGTATTTTCATCACTAAAAAACTGGGTAGTTTGATAAAATACATCTGCTTAAGATTGGTGATCACATCAAAGAAACTTGTACACACACACACACACACACACACATACGTACACACACAAAACCCTCATAATGCCTGATTTTTACTTAAAACCACTCCACCCTGTCTTTTGGGGCTAAAAGGTGGCTCCAGAGCTGGAATGGGAGAGTGGCTACTAATGCTAATCTGGGATACAATTTTGAGGTGGGATTGAATTTGGAGTCCAGTTCTCTGTGGCTCTCACAGGTCCAAACTCAGTTTTCTAACCATATTCTCTCCTTGGGGAGCATGCTCAGTGGTGAGCTGCTACAGTACATCTCCAGAATATGTATTCCTCAAAATAAGTCTATTTAATACCATAGAATATGGCAATTGGTAACTGCCTGTCCTAATTCAGGAACCCACAGTATTAGACTATGGGGTAAGTATTTCCTGGCAAAAGATAATATGGCCACACAAATCCTAGCACTGCTGAATGATCTGCTTGCCTATGCCAAAGTGGCTCCAAGTCTGCAGAAAGAATTCCCTTCACAGATACTGTGCCACCTCACAAATGCTTCTTTTGTCCTAGGTGCAAAATCGACTATAAAGACCTCCCAGGTTTTATGCCCTGATTCATTTCTTCAGATACTATTTGACATGTCTTTGGGAGCAATGTCTTCTTCAATAAGAACAAACCACTTACTTCTGATGACATGAATTCTTGAGTAGGACTCTGACTAGGACACACATTGCCTCAGGCAGCAGGCTGGGTTCTTTGGCTCTCTTTTGAGCAGCCCTGCTTTCATGTCCCAGTTACTCAACTTCAAGTACAGCCAAAAATTATCTTAAGCCAAGTTCTTCTGAACAAAAAACACTCAGAAGTCTTGCTTGCTTCAAGCCAGTAGAAGACTCCAGCCGGATATTGGACCCGTCAAGTAATTTTAATAACTAAAAGAAGAACATATTAGATTCTTGTTCTCATTCTCTGTAGTGCTGATGCCACATTCTTATAAACCATGCCTATGTGGAATTTTTATATTTTACTTTAAATGCTGTGTTGGTTTTACTGTTCTGTAACATATGGCTATATTTCAGAATATAGTTTGCAATCATGTATCTACTCCAAAGACCCACTGAAGTGACTCCTTCATGTATATATCACAATTCTCTATTTTAGGAGAGAGTATTCTAGATTTTGTGTAGCCTTCTCTAGTTAATTGTCACTGCATTCTACTTATCTCCTATTCATTTCCCCATATTCTTTGATATTTTGATGCTAGGTTTATGGTTCTCTTTCCTAACTTATTGAGTATTTATGTGGACAAGTTATCCAAATTGGATTATCTAGTTCCTTTATTTTTTCATTTCTAATCAATGACTTTCTCCATCTGTCACAATCTCGAATATGACACCACCCAATTTCTCCAACTCTGAACATTACTAATTCATGTTCCTCACTGCCATCACTAGGCTTTCTAGTTGACATTCATGGACATCATTGTGTCCTTTGAGGCTTTCCAGTTCATCGACTCTTCCATTTTCTTCTGGTCTTTTTACTGCCTTTGTCCTAGTTTCAGGTATTATTACACAATCCAGGAATTACTTTGATAAAACCATGACTTTTCTTGTCTCTTTTTGTCAGGATAGTCTAATCCTGTTTAGAGTTTAGAGATAATTTGATTATCTGCTTTGAAAAATAGGCCCCATTATAAATTTGTAATCGCAAACCTTATCTCTTTCTCTGATTACCTTGCCCTCTTACTTTCTTCAAAGATTATTTCAAACTTTTTTTTTCCATCCTTGGTATGATCTGAATAAACCTTTCCCCATATTAATATGTTAAAACCTATCCCCCAAAATAATGCTATTAGGAGGTGGAGACTTTGGGAGATGATTAGATCAGGACGGTGGGGCCCAAAGGAATGGGATTAGTGCCTGCATAAAAGAGGTTCAAGGAAGCTTGTTTGCCCTTCCAGCCATGTGAGGACATAGCTAAAAGGCACCATTTATGAGAAGTGAGGTCTCACCAGAACCCACATCTGCTGGCACCTTGATCTGAGATGTCCTAAACTCAAGCAGAAATTCTGGAGCTGAAAGATCCAATTGGCATACTGAAGAATGTGTCAGAGTCCTTTAAGAGAAGAATTGATCAAACAGGAGAAAAATTTAATGGGCTTGAAAATAAGTTATTCAAAAATACACAGTCAGAGGAGACAAAAGAAAAAAGAATAAAGAAGAATGAAACATGCCTACAGGATCTAGAAAACAACCTCAAAATGGCATATTTAAAAGTTATTGTCCTTAAAGAGGAGGTAGAAAAATATATAGTGGTTGAAAGTTTATTAACAGATATAATAGCAGCCAACTTCACAAACCTAGAGAAAGATACCAATATTCAAGTACAAGAAGGTTATAAAACACCAAGCAGATTTAACCCAAAGAAAGCTATCTCGAGGCATTTAATAATCAAACTCCCAAAGGTCAAGGATGAAGAAAGGATCCTGAAAGAAGCAAGAGAAAAGAAACAGATAACACACAGTGGAGCTCTAATATGTCTGGTAGCAAACTTTGCAATGTGAACCTTACAGGCCAGGAGAGAGTGGCGTGACATATTTAAAGTGCTGAAAGAAAATAATTTTGACCGTAGAATAGTATATCTTCAACATGAAGAAGAAATAAAGACTTTCCCAAACAAACAAAAGCTGAAGGATTTCATTAACACCAGACTTGTCCTACAATAAATGCCAAAGGGAGTACATCAATCAGAAAGAAAAGGACATTAATGAGCAATAAATAATCACCTTAAGATGAGCTCACTGGTACACAGAAAAATGCAGAATGTTATAAAACTGTACCTGCGATGTGTAAACTACTTTTATCCTAAATAGGAAGACTAAATGATGAAGCAATCAAAATAATTATAACAACTTTTCAAGACATAATAAGATACCTTTTCTATAACTTTTCAAGTATAATAAGAGATAAACAAAAACAACAAAAACTTAAAAAGCAGAGGGATGAAATTAGGTCATGGAATTTTATTAGTTTTTTTTTTCTTGTTTGTTTGTCTATGAAAATAGTGTGAAGTCATGAAAATAATCCATTATAAGATAGTATTTACAAGCCTCATGGTAACCTCAAATAAAAAAAAAATACATTGAATACACACAAAATAAAAATCAAGAAATTAAATCATTTCAACAGGGAAAATCTCCTTCACCAGAGGAAGACAAGAAAGAAGGAAGAGAAGACCACAAAGCAATCAGAAAACAAATAACAAAATGGCAACAGTCAGTACTTACAGTACTTACTTATCAATAATTACATTGCATGTATATAGGCAAAACTTTCCAATCAAAAGATATAGATTGGCTGAATGGATAAAAAATAAGACACACTGATTTTTTTCCTATGAGAAACACCCTTAACCTATAAAGACACTGAAAACAAAGGGATGGAAAAAGACATTCCATGACAATGGAAACCAAAAGGGAGCACTAGTTACTATACTTGTATCAGATAAATGGATTTCAGGACAAAAATTGTAAGAAGAGACAAAGAAGGTCACTATATAATGATGAAGCAGACAATTCAGCAAAAGGCTATAACAATTTTAAATATATATGCACCCAACAGTGGAGTACCCAGGTATAAAGCAAATATTATAGAGCTAAAGAGAAATATGTCTACATAATAGACATATCATATGTCTATATAATGACATATATAATTATATGTCTATAAATATGTCTATATAATAGACGTATTTCAATACAATAATTACTAGGGACTTCAGCACTCCACTTTCAGCACTGGACAGATCTTCCAGATAGAAAATCAATAAAGAAACATCAGACTTAATCTGCACTATAGACCAAATGGACCTAGTAAATATTTACAGAGTATTTCATCCAATGCCTCCAGAATACACATTCTTTTCCTCAGTACATGGATCATTCTCAAGAATACACCATATGTTAGGTCATAAAACAAGCCTTAAAACATTCACAAAATTTCATTATAGCAAGCATCTTCTCTGACCACAATAGAAAAAAGCTAGAAATTAATAAAAAGAAGAGTTTTGGAAACTACCAATACATGGAAATTAAACAATATGCTTCTGAATGACTAGAGAGTCAATGAAGAAATTAAGAAGAAAATTGAGAATTTTCTTGAAACAAATGATAATGGAAGCACAACATATCAAAACCTAGCAAAAGCAGTGCTCAGAGGGACGTTTATAACTACAAGTGCTGACATCAAAAAAGAGAAAATACTTCAAAGAAACAATTTAACGATGCATCTTAAAGAATTAGAAAAACATGAGTGAACCAAACCAAAAAGTAGTAGAAAAGAGATAATAACAATTAGAGCAGAAATAAATGAAATTAAAACTTAAAAATTAGGAAATGCCAATGAAACTAAAACTTAACTTTTTAAAAAGTTAAACAAAATTGACAAAATGTTAGACTAAGAAAAAGAGAGAAAATTCAAATAAATAAATTCAGAAATTAAAAAGGAGACATTAAAACTGATACTTCAGAAATTCAAAGGATCATAAGTGACCACTGTGAGCAACTATACGCTAGTATATTGGAAAATTTAGAAGAAATGGACAAATTCCTAGACGCACACAACCTGCCAAAATTGAACCAGGAAGAAATAAAAAATCTGAAGAGACCAATAACAAGATCAAAGCCATAATAAAAGTCTTCCACTGAAGAAAAGCTTGAGACCTGATAGCTTCACTGCTGAATTCTATCAAATATTTAAAGAACTAATACCAATTCTAGTCAAACTATCCCAAAAAAATGTAGGAGGAGAAAATACTTCCAAACTCATTCTATGAGCCCAGTATTGCCCTGACACTAAAACCACACAAAGACACATCAAAAAAAAAAAAAAGAAAAGAAAGAAAGAAAATTATAGGCCAATATCTCTGATAATTGATGCAAAAATCCTCAACAAAATACTAGCAAACCAAAATCAACAATACATTAAAAAGATCATTCATCATGACCAAGTGGGATTTATCCCAGGGATGCAAGAATGATTCAACATGTGCAAATCAACCAATGTGATACATCATATCAACAGAATGAAGGATAAAACTATATGATCACTTCGATTGATGCTGAGAAAAACATTTGATAAATGTAGCATCTCTTCATGATAAAAACCCTGAAAAAAAACAGGATAGAAGGAACATACTGCAACAAATGAAAGCCATATGGAATGGGGGAAAAGTGAAAACCTTTTCTCTAAGATCAGGAACACAACAAAGACACCCACTGTCATCACTGTTATTCAACATAGTACTGGAAGTCTTAGCTAGAGCAATCAGACAAGAAAAAGCTATAAAAGGTATCCAAGTTGGACAGGAAGAAGTCAAATTATCCTTGTTTGCAGTTGATATGATCTCATATTTGGAAAAACCCAAAGACTCCACAAGAAATTTATTAGTTTATTGGTTAATAAACAATTCAGTAAGGTAGCAGGATGCAGAATCAACATACGAAATTAGTAGCATTTCTATATGTCAACAGCGAGCAATGTTGAAAAGAAATTAAAGAAGTAATTCAATTTACAATAGCCACACAGAAAATTAAATACCTAGGAATTAAGCAGAGATGTGAAAGATCTCTATAATAAAAACTATGAAATGCTGTTGAAAGAAATTAAAACATTGGAAAAATATATTGGAAAAAAATTGAAAAAAATGGGAAAATATTTTGTGTTCATGGATTAGAAGAATCAATATTGTTAAAATATCCATACTACCCAAAGGAATCTACAGATTAAGTGCCATCTTTATCAAAATACCGATGACATTCTTCACAGAAATAGAAAAAACAATCATACAATTTATATGGAACCACAGAAGACCCAGAATGACCAAAGCTATCCTAAGTAAAAAGAAAAAGCTGGAGGAATCACATTACTTGACTTCAAATTATGCTATAGAGGTTTAGTAATCAAAACAACATGGTACTACCATAAAAACAGACACATAGACCAATGGAACAGAATAGACAATCCAGAAACAAATCCATACACCTACAGTGAACTCATTTTTGACAAAGTTGTCAAGAACATACAGACAGTCTATTCAATAAATGATGCTAGGAAAACTGGATATCCATATGCAGAACAGTGAAACTAGGCCCTTATGTCTCACCATGTAGAAAAATTAAATCAAAATGGATTGAAGGCTAAAATATAGGACCTCAAGTTATGAGACTACCACAAAAAAACATAGGGGAATATCACCAGGATATTGGTCTGGGCAAAAATTTCATGAGAAACAACTCACAAGCACAGACAATAAAAGTAAAAATGGACAAAAGGGATC
The DNA here is from genome assembly GCF_002776525.5 of Piliocolobus tephrosceles. NCBI lineage: Eukaryota > Metazoa > Chordata > Mammalia > Primates > Cercopithecidae > Piliocolobus > Piliocolobus tephrosceles. The sequence goes on along the minus strand of NC_045435.1, from coordinate 8,461,199 downwards.
ACATCAAGCTAAAAAGCTTCTGCACAGCAAAGGAGAGAACCCACAGAATTGGAGAAAATATCTGCAAACTAATCATCTGACAAGAGATTAATAACTAATACCTTGTCCCGTGCCCAGCTTCCATATATAAGAAGTTCAAACAACTCTATAAGAACAAAAAAAACCTAATAATCTGATCAAAAAAGTGGGCAAAGGGTTTGAATAGAAATTTCTCAAAGGAAGACATACAAGTGGCAAATACGCATATAAAAAGGTGCTCACGGGGCCAGGCGCGGTAGCTCACGCTGTAATCCCAGCACTTTGGGAGGCTTAGGCGGGCGGATCACGAGGTCAAGAATTTAAGACCAGCCTGGCCAATATGGTGAAACCTCACCTCTACTAAAAATAAAAAACTAGCCAGGCATGGTGGTGCTTGCCTGTAGTCCCAGATACTCAGGAGGCTGAGGCAGGAGAATTGCTTGAACCCAGGAGGTGGAGGTTGCAGTGACCCGAGATTGCGTCCCTGTACTCCAGCCTGGGCAGTAAAGAGAGACTCCGTCTCAAAAGAAAAAAGAAAAGGTGCTCACGATCATTGATCTTCAGAGAAATATAAATCAAAATTACAGTAAGATATCATCTCACGCCAGTTAAAATGGCTACTTCAAAAACACAGGCAATAACAAATGCTGACAAGAATATGGAGAAAAGGGAACTCTTGTACATTGTTGGTGGAAATGTAAATTAGTACAACCACTATGGAGGCCAGTTTCAAGGATCCTCAACGAACTAAAAATTGAGCTACCATATGATCCAGCAATCCCTCTGCTGGGTCATCAGTATATTGAAGATATATCTGTACTCTTACATTTGTTGCAGCACTGTTTACAATAGGCAAGATTTAGAAGCAACCTAAGTGTCCATCCACAGATGAATGGATAAAGAAAATGTGGAACATATACATAATAGAGTACTATTCAGTCATAAAAAGGAATGAGATCCAATCATTTGCAACAACATAGATGGAATTGGAGATCATTATATCAAGTGAAATAAGTCAGGCACAGAAAGACAAACATCGTATGTTCTCACTTATTTGTGGGATCTAAAATCAAACAAGTGAACTCATGGACATAGAGAATAGAGACATGGATATAGAGAACCAAAGGTGGGAGGGGTAGTGGGGGGTTGGGGAAGGTGGAGATTTTTAATGGGTACAAAAAGTCAAAGAGTGAATAAGTCCTACCATTTGATAGTATAAAAGGGTGACTACAGCAAATAGTAACTTAACTGTACATTTTAAAATCACAAAGAATGTAATTGGATTGTTTGTATCTAGAGAAATAAATGCTTGAAGGAATAGAAAATAATATAAAAGAAAGTGATTACATTATTTAAAAATATATAAAAGCTCATTGTCAGAATTTATGTAATCAGCAACTTGGTATTCTAATATGTTGGTCTTAAGTTCTGACAGTGCTATTACATCAACTGAATAAAGATCACTTATATCTATCAAGAAAAGATATTTTTCTAGTAATAAGCTATCATTCTTATCATTTTTATCTGTGTGTAAGCTGTCAGGGATTTTCTTCTTTACTGCTTTCATGAATTTTCACTTAATCCTTGGTGTTCATCTTTTGACTATGACTTTTTTTTAGTATAGTTTACTTTGTACTTATTCTATGGGTTTTGCCAAGTTTCTTGGATATATGGGTTAATAATTTTATATCAGTTTTGAACAATTATAGAGATAATATGTGCAAATACTTCTTTTGTCCCATTCATTTTCTCCTCTCCTTCTGGGATTTCATTTTGTGAATGTTAATCTGCTTGATTTTAATCCTATAGATCTTGAATGCCCTGTTCCATTTTTCTCACTCCTTTTTTCTCTTTGTGTTTTGGCTTGAATGATTCCTAGTGTCCTGCCTCCAAGTTCATTTATCATTTCTACTGCTTTGTCAAATTTGCTGCTAAGTCTTTCAAATACTTTTTTCTGTTTTTCCTTCTGGATTTTTAATTTTGTCAGAGTTTGCACCTTTAGGTTGACTTATTATAGCTTCACTTAGATTTAGCTAACTTTTGTCTTCAAATATTTTGAAGGAGATATTAGGACTTTTCAATCAAGTGGGGCTTAGAATCTGAATACTGGAAGACTGCAAAGCCCTCTTTATTCTTTACTTTAGCCCATCAGATTCAGTCTCTTTATACTTTTAGCTCTCAGCTTTTCAAAGCATGAGAGATAGTTCTCTGCCTTAGAGTTCAGTGCCACCTCTTTGATCAATACAGATTTTTCTTTTCCTCTAGTCCTGTCTTCAGATTCTCTGAATCCAGGAAAATTATTCTCTGTCCTATTTCTTGGTCAAGCCCTGAAAGTTCGCTCTAGCATATTTGGTGCAGATGCAAAAGATCAGAGAAAAAGGGGGAAAGAGAGAGAGACAGAGAGACAGAAAGAGCGTGTGTGTGTGTGTGTGTGTGTGTGTGTGTGTGTGTATGTGTGTGTGTGTGTTCTTGGGCTGTCCTACCTGGGCCCAGTCTTTGGCACATAATTCCCGTGCACTTAGTGAAGATAAAGGTTGTTGGGTGAGTATAGGCTCTCTCTGGCTGGAGGTCCATAGGATTCTAATCCATCCATCATTATGGACCACAGGTGACTATTAGAAATTTGGTAATAATTAGCCTGACACGTCTTTATAATGGATTCTCTCTTGTTATTGTGTTTCCATAAATGAAAGCAGCTATGAGTTTATTTAGGTTTATTTGCATTCTTGGCTCTTTAATGCATTTTTAAAACCTATGATTTTGTAACTTTATCAGCTTGCTTCATTATTAGCTAGGTAGAACTTTGTTTGGTTTTACATAATAGCAAATAAATCACTTTGAAAGCCCATGACAAATTTATTCTATATCAGAATGTGTGTTATACAAAGGAAACTGTTTATTTAGAAGGGAAAGGGGTTTTATTTGATTTGGTTTTATCATACAATATAAATAATATACTTTTCTTTCCCTTTGGATTTAAGGGAATTTTTTTTTTTTTTTTTTTTTTTTTAGTCAGAGTCTCACTCTATCACCCAGGCTGCAGTGCAGTGGCATAATCTTGGCTCACTGCAACCTCCACCTCCCAGGTTCAAGCAATTCCCTTGTTTCAGCCTCCCGAGTAGCTGGGACTACAGGCAGGCATAGGCCACCATGCCTGCCTAATTTTTGTATTTTTAGTAGACACGAGGTTTCACCATATTGGTCAGGCTGGTCACAAACTCCTGACCTCAGCTGATCCACTCGCCTCAGCCTCCTAAAGTGTTGGGATTACAAGTGTGAGCCACCACACCCAGCCGGATTTAAGGGAAACTTTGGAGGAAATATTTTTAGGGGATACCTTAAAAATATTAGCTACATCTTTCCTTAAGCAGTTAATCTTTGTTGGTTCTGATTCAAAGTGATAACAAATTCTGAAATTTCAAAAATTTCTACTCACTTTTCTTTGCTTCTTGATTAGATTATTCCATTCTCTTTAGCCATGCAGGCATTTCCCTCCCCTCTTCTATAATATGAACTTTCCTTGAATAATCAATTCATTCCACTGGCACAATTCCAACGTGTAGTGGGATGGACCTGGTGGCAGGTGATTGAATCATGGTGGCAGGTCTTTCCTGTTCTGTTTTTGTGATAGTGAATTTTCATTGTATTGACTCCAATAGAATGTGTAACATTTGGTTTTTACTAAAAGTGCATTCTGCTTTTGCACTGGAATCATACACTATGATTTTAAAATCACAACTATCCTCATTATGCATAATTTCTTAACATCTATCTGATTTATACCCATATGATCAGTAGAGCTTCATCAAATCTTAAATCAAAATAATTCTCAGATAGTATTGAAATGAATCTTCTTTCATTTTGGCAAATCTGAAGACAAAACAAAAAATTGGGCCTTGAGGTCACTTGAAAGAGTGTAGGTTTCTTCAAGGGCTTCTGCCAATCTGTTGCTTTTATTTATCACCTGGCACTGGTAGAAGATCTGGTATACTAGACATTGATACTTTCTGCTTCAAACCTTGTCTAGCCTACAACTTAATCTCCTGAATTCATGGATATTGCACCCTCCAAGCACAAACTGTTTTTGTTTTCCCTGTACTTTGGTGCTTACCCATTCCAGGGGAAAGAGAAACCAGAATCAGGACTAATCCTGATTCCAATAGAAGTTTTGATCTCAGGCCCAGCCCTGGCCCCAGCTTTAGACAGAATTTCAATGATCCTCCTTTCACTAAGTCACAAAGTCACTTAAAACTCAATCAGTGATTCATTTAGTTTAGCCACCTACATTTCCAGAGCAAATGGACCTTGGAAAGCTGTCAGTCCTTTATAAGTCAGTGCTAATTAGAGACGTTTCCTTTCCGCTGAGCACCTAATTGAGATGAGTCACATGAATAAACAAAACAAAACAAAAAAATCCCTGTTTCAGAGAAAAATAAGGTATGAGTAATAATTTCAGATCAGTCCTGAATTATTACACCAAGCAAGGGATCTTGGTCTTGAGAAGCTGGTAGAGAAGAGATGAAATCAATAGGAAATGATGCAGAAAGGATGCTTAAATGTTGCCAGAAATGAATTTCATCAGCTTAGCAGTTTTGATTAAATCAATCCTCATTGAATAATTTTTCAACCTACCATTCAAGATAAAGGAAGCAAATCCTTTTCTGTTCCCCAAAATTCAGTTCTCTGTTAAATGAGACAGTGAGGAAGATATACATTTAAAAGAAGGCAAGGAGAGGATACCTGCTTTTAAGTGATGGAGAGATTCTTACATTTTTAAGGTATAAAGTGGCCTGGTTCATCATTTATTTAGGAAGAAAGTTGAACCTGATATTATAACACTTGATGTAATATCAAAATATTTAATTCATTAGACATATATTGAGCACCTACTGTGTGCAAGGCATAATTCTGTTAGATCTAAATAGAGAAAACTTTTAAAGTAAGAATGAAATGTTTTATGGTGCTTATATTTAAAGGCTGTATGAAAAATAGCTTCAAAGGAATGACTACGTCTTTGTACACAAGACAGCCCAGCATGAATTGGGATGCATTAACTATGGAAAAATCACACTTTATACTGCTCAAACTTCAAGCAAAATTATGTGTCATATCGCAAGGATTTACAAGTGTAGGTATTTTTCTTTGCATGTATACTCAGAGTCTAAGTTGATTAAAAAAAGAAAAACAAACAGCTGCTTCTCTTGGTGATATGGTTTGGCTGTGTCCCCACCCAAATCTCATCTTGAATTCCCATGTGTTGTGGGAGGAACCTGGTGGTAGGTGATTGAATCATGGAGGGCAGGTCTTTCCCTTTCTCTTCTCATGACAGTGAATGGGTCTCACAAGATCTGATGGTTTTAAAAACGTGAGTTTCCCTGCACAAGCTCTCTTTTTTTGCCTGCTGCCATCCATGTAGGATATGACTTGCTCCTCCTGCCTTCCACCATGATCATGAGGCCTTCCCAGCCATGTGGAACTGTAAGTCCAATAAACCTTTTTCCATATACATTACCCAGTCTCGGGTATGATTTTATCAGCAGTGTGAAAATGGACCATTACACTTGGTTTATTTTCTTATTTTCCTAGCAATGACAAAAAAGACAGGTAAGTGTTTTCATATCACCCAATTTCACATCTGCTCATGATACATAAAAGACATATTAATATTTTGACATTTAAAATGTAAAGTCCATCGACGCTAGGAAGAAAGTGCATCAACTAGCAAGCAAAATAACCAGCTAATATCATAATGACAGGATCAAGTTCACACATAACAATATTAACCTTAAATGTAAATGGACTAAATGATCCAATTAAAAGACACAGACTAGCAAATTGGATAAAGAGTCAAGACCCATCAGTCTGCTGTATTCAGGAGACCCATCTCACATGCAGAGACATACAGAGGCTCAAAATAAAGGGATGGAGGAAGATCTACCAAGCAAATGGAAAACAAAAAGAGCAGGGGTTGCAATCCTAGTCTCTGATAAAACAGACTTTAAGCCATCAAAGATCAAAAGAGACAAAGAAGGCTATTACATAATGGTAAAGGGATCAATTCGTCAGGAAGACCTAACTATCCTAAATATATATGCACTCTATACAGGAGCACCCTGATTCATAAAGCAATCCTTAGAGACTTACAAAGAGACTCAGACTCCCATACAATAATAATGGGAGACTTTAACACCCCACTGTCAACATTAGACAGATCAACGAGACAGAAAGTTAACAAGGATATCCAGGAATTGAACTCAACTCTCCACCAAGCAGACCTAATAGATATCTATAGAACTCTCCACCCCAAATCAACAAAATATATATTCTTCTCAGCACCACATCGCACTTATTCCAAAGTTGACCACATAGTTGGAAATAAAGCACTCCTCAGCAAATGTACAAGAACAGAAATTATAACAAACTATCTCTCAGACCACAGTGCAATTAAACTAGAACTCAGGACTAAGAAACTCAATCAAAACTGCTCAACTATATGGAAACTGAACAACCTGCTCCTGAATGACTACTGGGTAAATAACGAAATGAAGGCAGAAATAAAGGTGTTCTTTGAAACCAACGAGAACAAAGACACAATGTACCAGAATCTCTGGGACACATTTAAAGCAGTGTGTACAGGGAAATTTATAGCACTAAATGCCCACAAGAGAAAGCAGGAAAGATCTAAAATTGACACTCTACCATCACAATTAAAAGAACTAGAGTGGCAAGAGCAAACACATTCTAAAGCTAGCAGAAGGCAAGAAATAACTAAAATCCGAGCAGAACTGAAGGAGATAGAGACACAAAAAACTCTCCAAAAAATCAATGAATCCAGGGGCCGGTTTTTTGAAAAGATCAACAAAATTGATAGACCGCTAGCAAGACTAATAAAGAAGAAAAGAGAGAAGAATCAAATAGACGCAATAAAAAATGATAAAGGGGATATCACCACCGACCCCACAGAAATACAAACTACCATCAGAGAATACTATAAACACCTCTATGCAAATAAACTAGAAAACCTAGAAGAAATGGATAATTTCCTGGACACTTACACTCTCCCAAGACTAAACCAGGAAGAAGCTGAATCCCTGAATAGACCAATAGCAGGCTCTGAAATTGAGGCAATAATTAATAGCTGACCAACCAAAAAAAGCCCAGGACCAGACGGATTCACAGCCAAATTCTACCAGAGATACGAGGAGGAGTTGGTACCATTCCTTCTGAAATTATTCCAATCAATAGAAAAAGAGGGAATCTTCCCTAACTCATTTTATGAGGCCAACATCATGCTGATACCAAAGTCTGACAGAGATACAACAGGAAAAGAGAATTTTAGACCAATATCCCTGATGAACATCGATGCAAAAATCCTCAATAAAATACTGGCAAACCGAATCCAGCAGCACATCAAAAAGCTTATCCACCACGGTCAAGTGGGCTTCATCCCTGGGATGCAAAGCTGGTTCAACATTCGCAAATCAATAAACGTAATCGAGCATATAAACAGGACCAAAGGCAAAAACTACGTGATTATTTCAATAGATGCAGAAAAGGCCTTTGACAAAATTCAACAGCCCTTCATGCTAAAACTTCTCAATAAATTCGGTATTGATGTAACATATCTCAAAATAATAAGAGCTATTTATGACAAACCCACAGTCAATATCATACTGAATGGGCAAAAACTGGAAGCATTCCCTTTGAAAACTGGCACAAGACAGGGATGCCCTCTCTCACCACTCCTGTTCAACATAGTGTTGGAAGTTCTGGCCAGGGCAATCAGGCAGGAGAAAGAAATAAAGGGTATTCAGTTAGGAAAAGAAGAAGTCAAATTGTCCCTGTTTGCAGATGACATGATTGTATATTTAGAAAACCCCATCATCTCAGCCCAAAATCTCCTTAAGCTGATAAGCAACTTCAGCAAAGTCTCAGGATACAAAATCAATTGCAAAAATCACAAGCATTCTTATACAGCAGTAACAGACAAACAGAGAGCTAAATCATGAACGAACTCCCATTCACAATAGCTTCAAAGAGAATAAAATATCTAGGAATCCAACTTACAAGGGATGTGAAGGACCTCTTCAAGGAGAACTACAAACCACTGCTCAGTGAAATCAAAGAGGACACAAACAAATGGAAGAACATACCATGATCATGGAGAGGAAGAATCAATATTGTGAAAATGGCCATATTGCCCAAGATAATTTATACATTCAATGCCATCCCCATTAAGATACCAATGACTTTTTTCACAGAATTGGAAAAAACTGCTCTAAAGTTCATATGGAACCAAAAAAGAGCCCGCATTGCCAGGACAATCCTAAGTCAAAAGAACAAAGCTGGAGGCATCACGCTACCTGACTTCAAACTATACTAAAAGGCTACAGTAGCCAAAACAGCGTGATACTGGTACCAAATCAGAGATATAGAACAGTGGAACAGAACAGAGCCCTCAGAAATAATACCACACATCTACAGCCATCTGATCTGTGACAAACCTGAGAGAAACAAGAAATGGGGAAAGGATTCCCTATTTAATAAAGGGTGGTGGGAAAATTGGCTAGCCATAAGTAGAAAGCTGAAACTGGATCCTTTCCTTACTCCTTATATGAAAATTAATTCAAGATGGATTAGAGACTTAAATGTTAGACCTAAAACCCAAAAGCCCTAGAAGAAAACCTAGGTAATACCATTCAGGACATAGGCATTGGCAAGGACTTCATGTCTAAAACATCAAAAGCAATGGCAACGAAAGCGAAAATTGACAAATAGGATCTAATTAAACTAAAGGGCTTCTGCACAGCAAAAGAAACTACCATCAGAGTGAACAGGCAACCTACAGAATGGAAGAAAGTTTTTGCAATCTACTCATCTGACAAAGGGCTAATATCCAGAACCTATAAAGAATTCAATCAAATTTACAAGAAAAAAACAAACAACCCCATCAAAAAGTGGGCAAAGGATATGAATAGACACTTCTCAAAAGAAGACATTCATACAGCCCACAGACACATGAAAAAATGCTCATCATCACTCGCCATCAGAGAAATGCAAATCAAAACCACAATGTGATACTATCTCACACCAGTTAGAATGGCAATCATTAAAAAATCAGGAAACAACAGGTGCTGGAGAGGATGTGGAGAAATAGGAACACTTTTACACTGTTGGTGTAAAATTTAACAGTGTAAAAATTGTTCCACAACTAGTTCAACCATTGTGGAAAACAGTGTGGTGATTCCTCAAGGATCTAGAAATAGAAATACCATTTGACCCAACCATCCCATTACTAGGGACATACCCAAAGGATTATAAATCATGCTGCTATAAAGACACATGCACACGTATGTTTATTGCGGCACTATTCACAACAGCAAAGACTTGGAATCAACCCAAATGTCCCTCAGTGACAGACTGGATTAAGAAAATGTGGCACATGTACACCATGGAATACTATGCAGCCATAAAAAAGGATGAGTTCGTGTCCTTTGTAGGGACGTGGATGCAGTTGGAAACCATCATTCTCAGCAAACTATCGCAAGAACAGAAAACCAAATACCGCATATTCTCACTCATAGGTGGGAATTGAACAATGAGACCACTTGGACACAGGAAGGGGAGCATCACACACCAGGTCCTATTGTGGGGAGGGGATAGAGGGGAGGGATAACATTAGGAGATATACCTAATGTAAATGATGAGTTAATGGGTGCAGCACACCAACATGGCACATGCATATATATGTAACAAACCTGCACGTTGTGTACATGTACCCTAGAACTTAAAGTATAATAAAAAAATAAAAATAAAATTTGACATTTAAAATGCATATTGTAATCATAGATGCATAGAATCAAAAGGAAATAATTCTGATTTAATTTTTATTTCTATTCGCATTCTCTCCAAGTCTAGAAGATCTTTACTTAACTTATTTTTAGGAACACTGTGTTACGTGTGTTTCCCCAAAAACTCTGGTTTTGGCTCCTACATGTACAGAACTTAAAAGTTGTCACTCCTGTTCTTACAACAAGAAAAAAATGAACAAACTGAAAATCAGTGACTTTTCTTGGATCCATTAAAGAACTGAGCTGCAAGGCAAACCTCCACCCTAAATCTAGACAGACAAGTAAATCCAGAGAGTCACAGCCAAGTCCTGCTAACCTGAAACAGTAGCCACTAGCGCCATAAACTTGTTAAAACATTTTAACAGTAATTTTGATGAATTGCTGGAAGCTGATTCTGGACTAGCATGAGAATGAGAAACTCTTGGGGCATTGCAGTCTGGGGTGCGAGACCCACAATTCATGGGTTTTACCTCCAAGAACCTCACTGGGTTCTCATGATGAAGAGCCAAGAAATACATCCTTATAGTTCGGCCAGGGGAAGAGGAAGAGTGGTTATTAAGAAATAGATCACTTGGACTCGGGAAGGGGAACATCACACACTGGGGCCTATCATGGGGAGGGGGGAGGGGGGGAGGGATTGCATTGGGGAGTTATACCTGATATAAATGATGAATTGATGGGTGCTGACGAGTTGATGGGTGCAGCACACCAACATGGCACATGTATACATATGTAACCTGCACGTTATGCACATGTACCCTAGAACTTAAAGTATAATAAAAAAAAAAAAAAAAAAAAGAAATAGATCTAGAGAGTCTTTATAGCAAAGGCCTACTTTTCAGGGAAAAAGACGTTCTAGTAATCTCATATAAGGTAAGGGCATTTTCTTTTCACCCTCAGCCCTTTCTAGCCTTCCTGTCTCATCTAATGAGAGAGAAAGCTAAGAAATATTCCTGAATGTCACAGTCATCACAGTGAAGGACAAAAGCCCACTAAAAAACGGAAATTTCATCATAACATTAAAGAATATTTCCACTGCCACACATTGCCAGCACACTAGTAGAGCTCAGTATAATGACAGTGGATTATAGCTAAGACGTCTACAACATGCAGGCTGTCTCTGAGGAACAGTACTTAGAGAAGCCCAAAGTCATCAGGGAACGTTTTTAAAAAGGACATCAGAGTAATTTAAGGCCTCCGACAAATTCAGATACAGCAAACATTGCATAGAGGCCAACTCCTAGCCAGATTGACATAAAAGCTAACATTAAAGACCTATTTGCCTCATTTCCCATTATTTCCAGCTTTCAAGAAGAAATTACAAGACATACTAAAAGATAAGAAAAACCACAGTCTCCAGAGACAAAGCAAGCATCCAAACTAGACTCATATGCCACAGATGTTGGGATTGTCAAACATGAAATTAAAATCACTATGATTAATATGTTAGGGACTCTAATGAAGAAAGTAAATAACAGGCAGCAACAGAAGGGTAATGAAAGCAGAGAAATTAAAAACCCAAGAAAGAATCAAAAACATTATAACAGCAATGAAGAATGACTTTGGTCTCATTAATAGACTGGGCACAGTCTAGGAAAGAATAAATGTGTTGAATGTAAGTCAATGGGAACTTCTCATGCCAAAATGCAGAGAAAAAATGATACAAGTAGAACAGAATGCCTAAGAACTGTGCGATAATTTCAAAAGTGTTACATGTGCATAACTAAAATATTAGGCAAAGAAAAAGACAAAAAGAATTATTTGAAGCATTAGTAGTCGAGACCATCACAAAATTAATAAGACCCCCAGTCACAAGCCCGGAAGCTCAGGGAACACTAAAGCACAGTAAATACCAAACAAAAACGTCCACCTACCCTTAGTCACAGCATACTCAATTTGCAGAAAATCAGACAAAAAGAAACTCTTGAAATAATTTAGAGGAAAAAAATGTCATTTTACCTATACAGGGAAAAATACAAAGATAAGAATTAAAGTGAACTTCTTGTCAGAAACTATGAAGCAAGAAGGGAGTAGAATGAAATCATTGAAGTGCTTAAGGAAAAAAAAAAAAAAAAAACATCAACTAGAATCCTATATCCAGGGAAATTCTTTTTCACAAAATGATGGAGAAATAAAGACTTTATCAAACAAACAGAAACCGAGGAAACGTGCAAACAGCATACCTGCCTGGTAAGAAATGTTAAAAGAAGTTGTTCAGGAAGAAGGAAAATGATAATAGATTTACAAACTCAGATTTACATTTAGAGAGAAAGAGTGTCAGAGAAGAAATTAAAATAGTTAAATAAAATCTGTTTTTCTTATAATTGAGCTAAAAAATACATGTTTGTTTAAAGTCATAATAGTAACAATGTATTGGGTGATTATAGCTTATTAATGAGTAAAATAAGTGACAGCAATGTCCTAAGGAGGGACAGGAGGGAATAATTAGAAATACTTTGTTATAAGGCATCTACATTACAAATGAAGTAGTTTAGAGTTACTTGAAGGTGGATTTGGATTGGTTAAAAATGTATATTGCAAACTGTAGAGCAACCACTAAGAAAATTTAAAAAACAAGTGTAATCAATATGCTACAGAAGTATTAAATGAAACAATATTAAATGTTCAATTAAAACTAGAGAAGGAATTTAAAAAAAGGGGGAAATGCCTCCAGAGCTATTTCCTGGAAATAGACAACTGCCCGAAGAAATAACAGGTAACTCTGACATTCCTGATCCATTAGTGAAAAATTAATTGATGGCCAAATATTAGAGGAAATGTTGGGAAGTACAGCATTCCGCATTTTGCAACTCTTCTTACAAAACTTTTTTTATAATTAAATTAATTGGTTGGTTGTGTACAAACGTTCTTCTCCAGATTGGTGGCGTTCAGATTGCGGGACCCTGTATGTCATTGTGTCTTCCATTTGGTACTTTCTAAAAAGCTAGTTTAATGCAATTGATTAATCCATGAAATTAACAATTTATTTAATTCTCTCAAAATCAATTCCAATGCCTGTAATACCAGAATTTTGGGAGGCCGAGGCGAGTGGATCACTTGAAGTCAGGAGTTCAAAGGCAGCCTGGCTAATATAGTGAAACCCCATCTCTACTAAAAATACAAAAATCAGCCAGGCATTGTTGTGGGCACCTGTTGTCCCAACTACTAGGGAGGCTGAGTCACGAGAATCACTTGGGCCCGGGAGGCAGAGGCTGCAGTGAGCCAAGATCGCACCACTGCACTCCAACCTAAGGGACAAAGTAAGACTCTGTCTCAAAAAAAAAAAAAAAAAAAAAAAAATCAATTCCAAGATAGATCCAGTAACTAGTAACTGGAATATTTAGGTGATTACTGTGGCGGAAGACAGATATTGAGGTTAAAACACACATAAACACACACACACACACACACACACACACACAGAGTAATTACAGCAGTTCTTCAAATTTGCTATCCTGCTGGTATTTGGTTCAAAGAGTTTCTCAGTAAGATGATCATCTAAAAGTGCTGCTGGTAGCTCCTTTTTGGGTTCAAAACTCTTTTAAGGATTTCAGTTAACAATTTATTTTCCCCAGTAGTTCGGGCTTAATCTAATAAACACTGAAAATATATTTTAAAAGTAGATGTTTTATACCTATTTCTACTTAAACCATTTAAATCTTTATTACATCAATGAAAATTATAGTCTTCATATTTTTCTGTATTTATATTTTTGTCAAATATAAATAAGATTGTTGTAAAATATGAATAACAAACATTTCAGAAAGGTTACATTATTTATACTTTAAATTAAAAGCAATTAAATTCAGTCAAAAATATTCAGTGAGCATTTACCTTCAGACACATTGACAAGTTCTACAGCGGGTTATGAAGATAAGTAAGATATGAGCTCAAGAGGAGTTCAGTGACCTACTCATATAGAAGAACCCATTTTATAACAAAATAGCTATTAACAAAACCACAAGTCTTTTTCATTTATTGTGTTCATGATTATTTTAGTAAAATTCAATTAGTTAATTAAAATATCTCCTGCATTTTTCAATTTTCTGTCCAACCTAAAGCACTCAAGATTCAGTAATATTGCCAATTACTATTCCCTCTTTCCCATAGGTGACTGATAGCACTAAATTATACTGGTACATTTTCAGATTGGCCTTGGGTGTGCCTTTAGAATCTTTTCAAACAGCTGAAAATGTATTTTCCATTTCATTATAATTGCCACAAAAGACGAAATGTACTTGCCGTCCCTGGTTTAGATTAAAGATGTGTTGTAATCATGTTATCACAAAATAAAAACATTGTGTAGGGTCTGAGTAAATGCTGGATCATATTCTAATTCATTTGAAGACATTTGAAGAACTATCTGGAAAACACAAACAAAACAAACTAAAAGTAAAACATTTAGGGATGAGTTGTACAGGAGAAGAGGATCAGAGGCAACAAGAATGCCATAAAGAACAAACATTATTGAATCCTAGTATTCTAAGACATAATATTGTGACTAATTGTCTTTCAAAAACATTAGCAAAAATCTAGAATATAGTATATCTTGGTACCAGCACAACCATATTCTTTTCATTGAAAATCATGTTTTAAATATGATATTATTTCTGGTTATCAGAATGTGTCTTATGACAGATTTCAAACGGAATTTTTTTTCTATTATTTATCAAAGTACACTTTAATGGGTTGTTATTACCTGCACTTGTGTGAATTTAGCCATACGTAGACTGTTACAGTTTATAATATTGAGTCATTTGAATTGGCAGTATCCTGAAAAGTTAAATATTTAGCCAAATTTGGATTTTTAACACTGCTTAAAATATCTTCAATATTAAAGTACGATTTAGCATATAATTTAGTTATAATATGTAGCATATAATAGAGCATCTTATAACTCTCAACGCTTCCACTGAGAACAAACAACATTGGATCAAATGTAAAATAATCATTTGAAAGGGGCAAGTGAGCTTCCAAAACACTGAAAATAAAAGTGAAAAAATTTGAGAGAAAAGAACTATAGAAAGATAAATTAACCACCATCAGCAGCTTTTAGTGTTTTTGAGGTATCTGTCAACCTAGATGTGGGCAAGTGAGAGATAATCTAGTTTTGTCCTGGCAGAAAGGTGTTCTTACAGAACAAAAACTTGCAGAACCTTTGCCATCTCACAGACTAGAGTGAAATGTTAAACTTTTGAAGTATATCTTACATTCAGGCAGTTTTCCCCTTAAGATAAATGCTGAATTTGAAGCTTCATGTGGTAGAAGGCAAAAAAGCCAACTCCCCAAAACACATAAAAACCCCAAACCTGTGAAAAGCAGAGAAGAAATTTTGGCAAACTCACGGCTCCAAAGAGACAATGATTTGCAATAAGAACCCACCGTGAAAGGGGATCTGGCGCGCATAGTCTCAACTGAACAAACTCTCAGTTGAAACCACTAAAGGGCTATTCCCAATTAACAGAGCAGAATTAATTGCACTATGTTCCATTGATAGACAGATTTAGTTTTGCCTAAACTATGTTTAGTGTCTACCAAATACAATTCCTATTTGACCAAAGTGAGTAGTTCTCACTTTATTTGCACAGTAGAAGAAATAGTGAGATAGTAATATTGGCATAATGAGATAAGTGGAATAGAGTATCCAGAAATAGATCAACATATATATATTTGACAAAGATGCCAAGGTATCTCAATGATTAGAGGATAGTCTTTTAAACAAATGGCTCTGAAACAATATCTGTATGACAGATATGCTTCAATTCTTAATCAGAACATGAACAAACACTTAAAATGGACCATAGGTCTAAATAAAATAGCTAAAATTATCAAATTTCTTGAAAAAAAGTATGCAAAAGTATTTGTGACTTTATGTTAGGCAATTTCGTTTCTTAGATAGTACTCAGAAAATATTGATCATAAAGATAAAATGACAAATTGAATATCATCCAAAGTAAAAATGTCTGCTTTTTGAAAGACACTAGAAAGAAGATGAAAAATTACACCACATATTTGCAAAACATGTATCTGATAAAAATACTTGTATCAAGAATATATTTCTTAAAAGATTCATAGAACTCAGTAATGAGAAAATAAACAATCCAATAAAATGGCTAAACAATTTGAAAAAGAACTTCATGAAAAGATTTTAGATTACTGGGGAAATAGTAAAATTAATATTTTATATTACACTATAGTAATTCAGGGATAGGTATTATAATCTCCTGGGTAACCACTAAAGAAGAGTAAAAAATATCTGTCTTGGAAGTCAATAGAAGGAAAATAAAATAATAAAAATATTCATTATCCAAAATAATGCAAGAATGAGGGAAAAGAAACCTAAATATATGAGCCAAATAAAGAAGACTTGTAATTTGCAAATATAAAATCAAATGTATTAATAATTAGAATAAATGCAAATCAGATTTAAAGTTTAATTAAATAGCTAAAATTCTCAGACTGCATAAAGATACAGATCCATTCTATTCTGCTTACAAGAAATAATTAAATAAGTCATACCATGAATACATGAATTAGGAAAAAAGCAAAGTAGACTTTAAGGCAAGAAACATTGTTAGAGATAAAGAGAGACAATTTAATGATGATAAAATTGTTGATCCAATAGCATGACAAAACAATTTCAAATATGTAAAGCAAAACTGATGAAATAAAAGGAGAAGAGATAAATTCAAAATAGTAGTGACAAATTATAAGATCCTTTCTCATTAACTAATAGAATAAATAGAGAAAAAGAGAGAATATTGTATGTTTCAGGATATACTGGTAATGAATCCACTATATCACACAGAAATACAATTTAAGAAGTTTGGGAAAACTCTAGGTTGACTAAATAAATATTTACTTTAGTTATTATTCAAGTTAAAGACAAACTTAAAATTTTTAATTCTTTAAGTTACCACTTGCATTTTAGATTAATTTAATTTACAAAAACATTTATTGTAAGAAATAAATCTTTTAAGAAATAAGTGTAGTGCTGCAAATTTTTGTTATTCTGTAAATTGTGCATTTTTGAGCAAGAACACTCAGATCCTATGATGTAAGACCACGTATATTCTCTAAAATTATATAGTTAATACTGTTATTGAGAACATATTCTAAACTTAATTTTGGAGTGCTACTTCATGTAGAGTTAAATTTAGAGAAGACCTTAAATGACCTGATGGAGCTGAAAACCATGCCACGAGAACTATGTGATGCATACACAAGCTTCAACAGCTGACTCGATCAAGTGGAAGAAAGGGTATCAGTGATTGAAGATCAAATTAATGAAATTAAGCAAGAAGTTTGGAGAAAAAAAAGTAAAAAGAAATGAACAAAGCCTCCAAGAAATAGGAGACTATGTGAAAAGACCAAATCTATGTTTGATTGGTGTACCTGAAAGTGATGGGGATAATGGAACCTAGTTGGAAAACACTCTTCAGGATATTATCCAGGAGAACCTCCCCAGCCTAGCAAGGCAGGCCAACATTCAAATTCAGGAAATAAAGAGAATACCACAAATATACTCCTCGAGAAGAGCAACACCAAGACACGTAATTGTCAGATTCACCAAGGTTGAAATGAAGGAAAAAATGTTAAGGGCACCCGGTCGGGTTACCCACAAAGGCAAGTCTATCAGACTAACAGCAAATCTCTCAGCAGAAACTCTACAAGCCAGAAGAGAATGGGAGCCACTCTTCAACATTATTAAGGAAAAGAATTTTCAACCCAGAATTTCATATCCACCCAAACTAAGCTTCATAAGTGAAGGAAAAATAAAATCCTTTACAGACAAGCAAATGCTGAGAGATTTTGTCACCACCAGGCCTGCCCTACCAGAGATCCTGAAGGAAGCACTCAACATGGAAAGGAACAACCAGTACCAGCCATTGCAAAAACATGTCAAAATGTAAAGACCATCGATGCTAGGAAGAAACTGCATCAACTAATGGGCAAAATAACCAGCTAACATCATAATGACAGGATCAAGTTCACACATAACAATATTAACCTTAAATGTAAATGGGCTAAATGCCCCAATTAAAAGACACAGACTGGCAAATTGGATAAAGAGTAAAGACCAATCAGTGTGTATTCAGGAGACCCATCTCACATGCAGAGACACACATAGGCTCAAAATAAAGGGATGGAGGAAGATCTACCAAGCAAATGGAAAAAAAAAAAAAAAAAAAAAAAGAAGGGGTTGCAATCCTAGTCTCTGATAAAACAGACTTTAAATCAATAAAGATCAAAACAGACAAAGAAGTCCATTACATAATGGTAAAGGGATCAATTCAACAAGAAGAGTTAACTATCCTAAATATATATGCACCCAGTACAGGAGCACCCAGATTCATAAGCCAAGTCCTTAGAGACCTTCAAAGAGCCTTAGACTCCTACACAATAATAATGGAAGACTTTAACACCCCACTGTCAATATTAGACAGACCAACAAGACAGAAGGTTAACAAGGATATCCAGGACTTGAACTTAGCTCTGCAACAAGCAGACCTAATAGACATCTACAGAACTCTCCACCCCAAATCAACAGAATATACATTCTTCTCAGCACCACATCGCACTTATTCCAATATTGACCACAGTTGGAAGTAAAGCACTCTTCAGCAAATGTAAAAGAAGAGAAATCACAACAAACTGTCTCTCAGACCACAGTGCAATCAAATTAGAACTCAGATTTAAGAAACTCCCTCAAAACTGCACAACTACATGGAAGCTGAACAAGCTGCTCCTGAATGACTACTGGGTAAATAACGAAATGAAGGCAGAAATAAAGATGTTCTTTGAAACCAATGAGAACAAAGACACAACATACCAGAATCTCTGGGACTCAAAGCAGTGTATAGAGGGAAATTAACAGCACTAAATGCCTACAAGAGAAAGCAGAAAACATCTAAAATCAACACCCTAACATCACAATTAAAAGAACTAGAGAAGCAAGAGCAAATAATTCCAAAAGCTAGCAGAAGACAAGAAAAACTAAGATCAGAGCAGAACTGAAGGAGATAGAGCCCAAAAAACCCTTCAAAAAATCAATGAATCCAGGATCTGGTTTTTTGTAAACATCAACAAAATTGATAGACTGCTAACAAGACTAATAAAGAAGAAAAGAGAGAAGAATCAAATAGATGCAATAAAAATTGATAAAGGGGATATCACCACCGATCCTTCAGAAATACAAACTACCATCAGAGAATACTATAAACACCTCTATACAACTACACTAGAAAATCTAGAGGAAACGGAAAAATTCCTGGACACATACACCCTCCCAAAACTAAACCAGGAAGAAGTTGAATCCCTGAATAGACCAGTAACAGGTCCTGAAATTGAGGCAATAATTAATAGTCTACCAACCAACAAAAGTCCAAGACCAGATGGATTCACAGCCGAATTCTACCAGAGGTACAAGGAGGAGTTGGTACCATTCCTTCTGAAACTATTCCAGTCAATAGAAAAAGAAGGAATCCTCCCTAACTCACTTTATGAGGCCAGCATCATTCTGATACCAAAGCCAGGCAGAGACACAACACAAAAGAGAACTTTAGACCAATATCCCTGATTACTATCTATGAGAAAATCCTCAATAAGATATTGACAAACCGAATCCAGCAGCACATCAAAAAGTTTATCCACCATGATCAACTTGGCTTCATCCCTAGGATGCAAAGCTGGTTCAACATACACAAATTAATAAACATAATCCATCACATAAACAGGACCAAAGACAAAAACCACATGAGTATCTCAATAGATTCAGAAAAGACCTTCAACAAAATTCAACAGCCCTTCATGCTAAAAATTCTCAATAAACTAGGTAATGATGGAAAGTATCTCAAAATAATAAGAGCTATTTATGACAAACCCACAGCCAATATCATACTGAATGAGCAAAAACTCGCAGCATTCCCTTTGAAAACTGGCACAAGACAGGGATGCCCTCTCTCACCACTCCTATTCAACATAGTGTTGGAAGTTCTGGCTAGGGTAATCAGGCAAGAGAAAGAAGTCAAGGGTATTCAGTTAGGAAAAGAAGAAGTCAAATTGTCCCTATTTGAAGATGGCATGATTGTATATTTAGAAAACCCCATCATCTCAGCCCAAAATCTCCTTAAGCTGATAAGCTACTTCAGCAAAGTCTCAGGGTACAAAATCAATGTGCAAAAATCACAAGCATTCTTATACAGCAGTAACAGACAAACAGAGAACCAAATCATGAATGAAATTCCATTCACAATTGCTTCAAAGAGAACAAAATACCTAGAAATCCAACTTGCAAGGGATGTGAAGGACCTCTTCAAGGAGAACTACAAACCACTGCTCAGCAAAATAAAAGAGGACACAAACAAATGGAAGAACATTCCATGCTCATGGACAGGAAGAATCAATATCATGAAAACGGCCATACTGCCCAAGGTAATTTATAGATTCAATGCCACCCCCATTAAGCTACCAATGACTTTATTCACAGAATTGGAAAAAACTATGTTAAAGTTCCTATAGGACCAAAAAAGAGCTCACATTACCAAGACAATCCTAAGCCAAAAGAACAAAGCTGGTGGCATCACACTACCTGACTTTAAACTATACTACAAGGCTACAGTAACCAAAACAGCATGGTGCTGGTATCAAAACAGAGATTTAGACCAATGGAACAGAACAGAGGCCTCAGAAATAACACCACACATCTACAGCCATCTGATTTTTGACAAACCTGAGAAAAACAAAAAATGGGGAAAGGATTCCCTATTTAATAAATGGTGCTGGGAAAACTGGTCAGCCATATGTAGAAAGCTGAAACTGGATCCTTTCCTTACATCTTATACAAAAATTAATTCATGATGGATTAAAGACTTAAATGTTAGACCTAAAACCATAGAAACCCTAGAAGAAAACCTAGGCAATACCATTCAGGACATAGACATGGGCAAGGACTTCATGACTAAAACACCAAAAGCAAAAGCAATAAAAGCCAAAATAGACAAATGGGATCTAATTAAACTAAAGAGCTTCTGCACAGCAAAAGAAACTACCATTAGAGTGAATAGGCAACCTACAGAATGGGAGAAAATTTTTGCAATCCACCCATCTGACAAAGTGCTAATATCCAGAATCTACAAAGAACTTAAACAAATTTACAAGAAAAAACCCCATCAAAAAGAGGGCAAAGGATATGAACAGACCCTTCTCAAAAGACGACATTTATGCAGCTAACAGACACAAGAAAAAATGCTCGTCATCACTGGTCATCAGAGAAATGCAAATCCAAACCACAATGAGATACCATCTCACATCAGTTAGAATGGCGATCATTAAAAAATCAGGAAACAACAGGTGCTGATAGGAATGCTTTTACCCTGTTGGTGGGAGTGTAAACTAGTTCAACCATTGTGGAAGACAGTGTGGCAATTCCTCAGGAATCTAGGGCTAGAAATACGATTTGACCCAGCGATCCCATTACTGGTTATATACCCAAAGGATTATAAATCACGCTACTATAAAGACACGTGTATGTATATTTATTGCGGCACTATTCACAACAGCAAAGACTGGGAACCAACCCAAATGTCCATCAATGATAGACTGAATTAAGAAAATGTGGCACATGTACACCATGGAATATTATGGAACCATGAAAAGGATGAGTTCATGTCCTTTGTAGAGACATGGATGAAGCTGGAAACCGTCATTCTGAGCAAACTATCGCAAGGACAGAAAATCAAATACCTCATGTTCTCACTCATAGGTGTGAACTGAACAATGAGATCACTTGGACACAGGACGGGGAACATCACACACCAGGAACTGTCATGGGGTGGGGGGGGATGGGGGTAGGAAAGCATTAGGAGAAATACCTAAAGTAAATGACGAGTTAATGGGTTCAGCAAACCAACATTGCACATGATGTATACCTACGTAACGAGCCTTCACGTTGGGTACATGTGCCCTAGAACTTAAAGTATAATAAAAAAATTTAAATAAAAAGCTTGTATAAACTCTATGTTTTGTGCCATTTAAATTTTGATCAAGTTTGTATATCATCTGAAGACTGTTAGTAGATACAGACTATGTAAAGTAGTTATCATAAAACCTACAAATGGTTGTGAAAACTTTTCTAGCTAACAATATTATTGTATTTCTTACAAACAGAGGTATATAAACTAGTTCCTGTTCTACAGGTTGGAAAACTGAGATTAAAAATCCCTTACTTTTTGTCTGCATCACTCTATCTCATCCTACACAATACTTGAGCCATCTCCATATGAAATCTCGGCAATAAATGGCATTGTTGACCATGCCCTATTTCCCTAAACTCTCTCCAAAACATTATGAACATAGTTATATACAAGTGAGGCTGGTCTTTTTCAATATCAGAACTATTAAGACATCAGGACAGTTAAGAGATGGGTAACTAAATGAGATCAACAAGGGATCACCTGGAAATTGATAAGAAAATGGTATCAATACCAATGGGAGAAAGTGAGCAAAGGATGTAAACAGGCAATTTTTTGGAGGATAAAATTTTTGTAAGGCTAACAATCATATAAATACTTCAATTCATTAGTAGTAGAAGAATTATACACCACCTCTCTCCAAATTTTCACATAGGTCCACAAATAACTATGTAAAAGGATATTCTTTGCAACATTATTTGGATGACGGAAAACTGGAAGCAATCTATTTCAGGGGTCCCCAACTTGATCCCACAAGCTCTAATGTGAACTGTACATGTGAGGGATCTAGGTTGTGTGCTCCTTAAGAGAATCTCATGCCTGATGATCTCTCACTGTCTTGCATTATCCCCAGATGGGACCATCTAGTTGCAGGAAAACAAGCCCAAGGCTCCCACTGATTCTACATTATGGTTAGTTGTATAATTATTTTTTTACATTACAATGTAACAGTAATAGAAATAAAGTACACAATAAATGTAATACACTTGAATCTTCCTGAATCCATCTACCCGCCCCCAGCCTATGGAAAAACTTGTTTTCCACAAAACCGGTCCCTGGTGCCAAAAAGATTGGGGACCGCTGATCTATGTGACCTTCGGTAGGAGAGTAGAAGCACACTTTGAGGACTGTGTCTCAAGTAAAATAATGGATTATAAGCATATGGCAACAGAACTGGACCTAAAAATCAGACATGCAATACCACCTACATAACTTAAGAATATATGATTACAAAGATACATTTCATATTTTGTTAGAACATAGAGAAGTAAAAAGATACACAGTAAACAATATGAATGACTGTCTAGTGGGAAGGAGAAACAGTGTAAACTGTGTGGATAAAGAAAAACAATGTGATCAAGATGATTCTGGCCTCATAGAATGAGTTGAGGAGGAGTCCTTCCTCTCAATTTTTCAGAATAGTTTCTCTAGGAATGGTACCAGCTCTTCTTTGTACATCGGGTAGAATTTGAGTGTGAATCTATCAGATCTGGGGCTGTTTTGGATTGGTAGGCTACTTATTACTGATTCAGTTTTGAAACTCATTATTGGTCTGTTCAGGGAACAGACAAACAGCCAGGAAAAAACTGAATCAATTTCTTCCTGACTCAGCCTTGGGAGGGTGTGTGTGTCCAGGAATTTTTCCATCTCTTCTAAGTTTTCTAGTTTGTGTGCATACAGGTGTTCACAATACTTTCTCATGGCTGTTTTTATTTCTGTGTGGCCAGTAGTAACATTCCCTTTGTCATTTCTAATTGTGTTTATTTGAATTTTCCCTTTTTTCTTCTTTATTAATCTAGCTATTGTCCTGTTTTACTATTTTTGTTTTTTTTTTCAAAAAACCAACTCCTGAATTCATTGGCCTTTTGAATAGTTTGTTGTGTCTCAATTTCCTTCAGGTCAGCTCTGGTTTTTGTTATTTCTCGCCTTCTGCTAGCTTTGGGGTTGATTTGTTCTTGCTGCTGTAATTATTTCCGTTGTGAAGTCAGATTGTTAATTTCAGATTTTTCTAACTTTTTGATGTGTGTATTTAGTGCTATGAATTTCCCTCTTAACACAGATTTAGCTGTGTCCCAGGGATTCTGGTATGTTGTATCTTTGTTCTCATTATTTTCAAAGAAATTCTTGATTTCTTCCTTAATTTCATTATTTACCCAGAAGTTACTTAGGAACATGTTGTTTAATTTCCATGTAATTGAATGGTTTTAAGAGATTTTTATAGTCTTGACTTCCCTTTTTATTGTGCTGTAGTCCAACAGTGTATTTAGTATGATTTTGATTCTTTTACATTTGCTGAGGATTGTTTAATGTCTAATTGTATGGTTGATTTTAGAGTATGTGCCATATGGCAATGAGAAAATTGTATATACTGTAGTTTTGGATGGAGAGTTCTGTAAAGTCTCTCAGATCCATTTGGTCCAATGTTGAGTTTAGGTCCTGAATATCTTTATTTTCTTCCTCAGTGATCCATCTAATACTGTCAGTGGCATGCTGAAGTCTCCCACTATTATGGTGTAGGAGTCTCTGTCTCTTGGTACGTCTCTGTTAACTTGCTTTATGAATCTGGGTGCTCCTGAATTAGGTGTACATATATTTAGGATAGTTAAGACTTCTTGTTAAATTAAATCTTTTAATCTTATGTAATGCCCTTCTTTGACTTTTTTGATTTTTGTTGGTTTCAAATCTGTTTTTTTCTGAAATCAGAATTGCAATCTGTGCTTTTTTATGTTTTCCATTTGACTGGTAGATTTTCCTCCATCCCTTTATTTCAACCCTGTGAGTGTCATCAATTGTGAGATGGGTCTCTTGAAGACAGCATACCATTGAGTCTTGCTTTTTTATTCAGCTTGCCATTCTGTGACTTTGAAGTGGGTTATTTAGCCCATTTACATTCAAGGTTAGTAATCATATGTGTGGATTGTCACTGTACTGTTAGCTGGTCATTATGTTGGCTTGGTTGTGTGGCTGCTTTACAGTGACACTATTCTGTGTGTTTAAGCAGAGACACAACCAAAGAAGAAAACTTCAGGCCAATATCCTTGATGAATATCAATGCAAAAATCGTCGGCAAAACACTTTCAAACTGAGTTCAGCAGCACATCCAAAAGCTAATCTACCATGATCAAGTAGGCTTCATCCTGGAATGCAAGTTCATTCAATATACACAAACAGATAAATGTGATTCATCACATACACAGAACTAAAGACAAACACCACATAATTATCACAACGGATGCAGAAAAGGCTTTCCATAAAATTCAGCACCATTTCATGTTAAAAACTCTCAATAAACTCGGTACTGAAGGAACAAACCTCAAAACAATAAGAGCCATCTATGACAAACACACAACCAACATCATACAATGGGCAGAAGCTGGAAGCATTCCTCTTGAAAACTGACTCAAGAAAAGAATACCCTCTCTCACCTCTCCTATTTCTAGTAGTACTAGAAGCCCTAGCTAGAGCAATTATGCAAGAGAAAGAAATAAAGGGCATCCAAATAGGAAGAGAGGAAGTCAAACTATCTGTTTGCAGATGACATAATTCTATATTTAGAAAACCCCACAGTCTCAGCCCCAAAGCTCCTCCAGTTAATAAACAACTTCAGCAAAGTTGCAGGATACAAAATCAATGTACAAAAGTCACTAACATTTCTACACACCAATAACAGCCAAACTGACAGTCAAATCAGAAAAGTAATCTCATTCACAATTGCCACAAAAATAATAAAATACCAAGGGATGCAGCTAACCAGGGAGGTGAAAGGGCTCTACCATGGGAATTACAAAACATTACTCACAGAAATAAGAGAGGACATAAACAAATGGAAAAACATTCACTGCACATGGATAGGAAGAATCAATATCATTAAAATGGCTATACCACCCAAAGCAATTTACAGATTCAATGTGATTCCTATCAAGCTAGCAATGACATTCTTCACAGAACAAGAAAAAACTATTTTAAAATGTATATGGTATCAAAAAAAAAAAAAGCCCAAATAGCCAAGGCAATCCTAAGGAAAAAGACCAAAGCTGAAGTATAATGCCACTTGACTTCAAACTATACTACAAGGCTACATTAACTAAAATAGCATGGTACTGGCACAGAAACAGGTACATAGACCAATCGAACAGAATAGAGAGCCCAGAAATAAGACCACACATCTATGACCTTCTGATCTTTGACAAAGCTGACAAAAACCAGCAATGGGGGAAAAGACTCTCTATTCAATAAATGGTGCTGGGGTAACTGGCTAGCCATATGCTAAAGATTGAAGCTGAACTTCTTTCTTACACCATACACAAAAATCAACTCAAGATTGACTGAAGACTTAAATGTAGAATCCAAAACTATAAAAACTCTGGCAATGACATTCTTCACAGAACTAGAAAAACTATTTTAAAATTCATACGGTACCAAAAAAGCCCAAATAGCCAAAGCAATCCTAAGAAAAAAGACCAACGCTGACACATAATGTTACTTGACTCCAAACTATACTTCAAGGCTACATTAACTAAAATAGCATGGTACTGGTACAGAAGCAGGCACATAGACCGATGGAACAGAAGAGAGAGCCCTAAGCAATACCATTCTGGACATAAGAACAGGCACAGATTTCATGATAAATACACCAAAAGCAATCAGAACAAAAGCAAAAATTGACAAATAGGATCCAGTTAAACTTAAGAACTTCTGCACAGCAAAAGAAACCATCAACAGAGTAAACAGATGACCTACAGAATAAGAGAAAATATTCGCCAACTATTCATCCAGCAAAGGTCTAATATCCAGCATCTATAAGGAATGTAAACAAATTTACAAAAATAAATAAATAAATAAATACATAAAATAAAATAAAAACCTCATCAAAAAGCAAGCAAAGGGCCAGGCGCAGTGTCTCACACCTGTAATCCCAGCACTTTGGGAGGCTGAGGCAGGTGGATCACATGAGATCAGGAGTTCAAGGCCAGCCTAGCCAACATTGTGAAATCCTGTCTCTACTAAAAAATACAAAAATTAGCTGGACATGGTGGCAGGCACCTGTAATCCCAGCTACTAGGGAGGCTAAGGCAGGAGAATTGCTTGAAATTGGAAGGTGGATGTTGCAGTGAGCTGAGACTGAGCCACTGCACTCCAGCCTGGGCAACAAAAGTGAAACTCCATCTCAAAAAATAAATAAATAAATAAATAAATAAATAAATAAATAAATAAATAAAGTGAGCAAAGGACAGGAACAGACACTTCTCAAAAGAAGATATACATACAACCAACAAGAATAAGAAAAAAAGCTCAATATCACTGATTATTAGATAAGTGCAAATCAAAACCACAATGAGATGCCATTTCACACCAGTGAGAATGACTATCATTAAAAAGTAAAAAAATATAACAGATGCTGGTGAGGTTGTGGAAAAAAGGGAACACATATGCTGTGGGTGGGAGTGTAAATTAGCTCAACAATTGTGGAAAGCAGTGTGGCAACTCTTCAAAAGCTAAAAGCAGAACTACGATTTGACCCAGCAATCCCAGAGGAATATAAATTATTCTACCAGAAAAACATATGCATGTGAATGATCATTGCAGCACTATTCACAATAGCAAAGACATGGCATCAACCAAAATGTCCATTGATGACAGATTGGACAAACAGAATGTGGTACATATACACCATGGAATATTATGCAGCCATAAAAAAGAACGACATTGTGTCTTTTGCGGGAACGTGGATGGAGCTGAGGGCTATTAACAAACTAATGCAGGAACACAAAACCAAATACTGCATGTTCTTGTTTGTAACTGAGAGCTAAATGATAGGCACTTATGAACACAACAAAGGAAACAATAGTAACTGGGGTTTACTTGAGGATGTAGGGAGGGAGGAGGGAGAGGAGCAGAAAAGATAACTATTGGGTACTGGGTGATGAAATAATATACACAACAAACCTCCAAAACACACGTTTATCTGTGTAACAAACCTTCACATGTACCTCCAAACCTAAAAAAAAAATTTTTTAAAGAAAATAAATGCAGAAACAGTAATCAAAGAATACTCTTTTCCCATACACATCTGCAAACTGTCTCCTCCTCTCCATCATCAGTCTTCTAAACCCCTTTACCTCAGTAACATTAGAACTGCTTTCCCTCTATCTTCTTTTACTTTTCTTCTCTCCATTTTTTTCTACCTTGGACACAGTGACTTTCATGAATCCAAATCTCTTCATTATATTTCCTTTATAAAAGTTCTAATATTTTAGCTCTCTAGGTAATGATTGAATCCTTGGCGCAACCATACACTGCCTGGCTGCTACCTACAGTTCCAGCCTCATGATGGGTATTCTGGTCCTTGGCAACACTCTGATACCTTTAAATCAATGCCTGTGTCTAGAACATTCTTCCCTTGTCTCCTCATCTAACTATTAATAACTTATATTTATTTTTTAGTTCCACACTCAGAGTCCTCTCTACACAACCAACTAGATCAGTTCCCTTTGGTATGCTCACAAGAGCACCCAACAATAATTCTTCATATCACTGATCACAGGGTGTAAGTGGATCTATGAAATGTTTTCATAATTTCTATTTTCATAATTTCTATTTCTACCACATTTTAGGCTCCTTGGAGTTCAGGATTCTATTTGTTTGTTCACCATCATACTCAATGAACTTGACAGATTTCCAGGCACATAGTTGGCTCTCAGTAATCATCTCTTCAATTAATAAATAAGTGTAAAAATTCTTGCCTTAAGGAAAATAGTAGACACCTGCTTTCATCACTTAAAAACAAGAGATTTATAGAAGGAAGTATAGAATAATAAAAAGGTTATGAGTCAAAGAAAGAAATGATGTTCAAAAGGGAAAAACATTAAATGAAATCGAAACATACACGGCATACTTTACTTCTGGATTTAAGTATTAAATGTTTATCATAACGATGAGAAAACAAAGAGCATCATGTATCTAGTTTACATTTCTCTCTTCAGAATTTCAGTATAATTCCATAACTGTTGAAAACAAGTTCTAAAATTGCATTCCACATGACAGCTTTAAAACAATAATGTTTTTTCTGAAACAATGCCAGGAGATTTTACGTCACAGATGTCTATGTACCCAAAGATTCATTGTGCTGAAACGTATTCCAAAATATTCCCTTTAAAATTTGCTTATGCATTTCCTTTACAAAAGTAAAGGCATTCAGACATAAGAGAAGAATGAGAATATTGCTACATTTTTAAGTATACAGCATCTGTTGTATTAAAATAAATACCACATCTGTTTTTTAATTCTGTGGCATTAAAACTAGCCTAAAGGAAACCTCAGGGAGTAAACTATAAGTGGTATACCCCATACACACATATTTAATAATGACTAGCACACAGGGAAGTTGTACATTTGCAAAGAAAATCAATGTCAATGTTTCCTATTCAAACTAATTTGGCTATAGGGAGGAATCCTCAGAAATAGGATATTTGTTATTCAGAAGCCAACTGAGCCTAGATGAGTTTTAAAAACAAAATTTAATCAGGGTGCTTTTTGTGCCAGGTGCTTTTTGTGCCAGGTGCTTTACAAACATTATGTCATTTAATAGTCATCCCTTATGGTATATATAATTCTCAACATTTACAGAGGAAGGAACTGAGACTCAGATACATTGAATAATTAAACAGAATAGATGCAGTTAGATGACAGTGGGGCTGGACTTGAACTCAAGTATAACTCCAATTTTTTTTTCTTCTGTATGTTTTTGTTTTATTACTATAGTATAATAACATAATAATCTTACTTGTATGTATGTCTTAAACTTCACAAAATATTGTCATTACTTTTGGTTTAAACAGCCAAGTATCTCTTAAACAAATCAAACTATATATTTATACAAACACTTATCATTCTTGGTGCCTTTATTTCCTCATTTAGCTTCAGGTTTCTATCTAATATCATTTGTCTTCTTTTAACATTTCTGTAGCACTGGTCTGCTGGTGATAAATTCTTCCAGCTTTTGTGTATTTAAAAAAAGTACTTCATGCTTCTTCTGGAAATAAATTTTTCTGGGTAAGGATTTCTAGCTCTTCATGTGCTTATTTGCCATCTGTACATCCTTTCTGATGAAATGCCTCTTCATATCTTGTGCCCATTTTATAATTGAATTTTTTTACTGCTCAATTCTTTATATATTCCAGTTTCTTGTCAAATACATGGTTTGCAAATGTTTCCTTTTCAGAATGTAGTTTGCCTTTTCATCCTTTTATCAGTCTTTCACAGAGCAAAAGTTTTTAACTTTGATTAAGTCCAATGTGTTGTGATTTTCTTTTATGAATAATGCTTTTGGCATCATGTCTAAAAACTTTTCAGCAAACCCTAGGATTCAAAGGTTTTTCTCTTATGTTTTCTCCTAAAAGTTGTATATTTTACAGTAGGAGGGATGGCCTATTTTGAATTAATTTTTGTATAATGTGCAAGTTTCCTGTTTTCTCTTCAGTTATGCAATCTTTTTCTTTGCATTTAATTTCATATAGTTTATATTGCTATAGTTTTTATGTAGCACCATTTGTTGAAAAGGCCACTCTCCCTCTATTGAATTGATTTTACACTTTTGTCGAAAATCAGTTCATTATAGTTGTATGGGTCTGTTTCCAGGTTCTCTATTTTTTCTATTGATGTCTGTGACTATCCCTTCACCAATACCATACAGTCTTGATTACCGTAAGTATACAATAATCTTGAAATGAGGTACATTCATTTATCCTGTTTTATTCTTCTTTTATGAGAGTGTTTTATCTGTTCTTGTTCCTATGAATTTACAAATACATTTTAGTATAATATTGTCTAAAACTGTAAAATAACTTGCTGAGATATTGATAAAAATTGCATTAAAGATGTACATCAATTTTAGAAAATTTATGTTTCTACATTGAGTCCTCCAATTCATGAACACAATATACCTCACCAATTATTTAGCTCTTTTCTGATTATTTTCATTAACATTTTGTGTTTTTCAGCTACAAATCCTGTACATTCTTTGTTAATTTTTTACCTAAGCATTTTATTTTCTTAGTGATTCTAAATTTTGGTGTACTTTTAGAATTTCATTCTCTCTATGTTCATTGGTAGTATACACAACCCTGGTTTATTTTTGTATGTTTATCATGAACACTGTGACTTTGTGGAACTCACTTATCAGTTTGAGGGTTTGTCTGTTTTGGTAGATTCTTTAAGAAATCCTGCATAGACTATCACATCACCTGAGAAGTAAGGACAGTTTTGTATCTTTCTTGCAAATCTCTATGTCTTTTATTCCCTTTTCCTTCTTTATTTTGCTGCCTAGGATTTCCAGTATTAAGATAAATAGTGGTGGGGAGTGCAGACATATTTACCATCTTCCCATTCTAATGGAAAAGCATTCAGTCTATCACCATTAAGTGCAATTATTTAAGTTAAAGATTTTTGTAGTTGTACTTCATCAAGTTGATGATGTTTCCCATGATTTTTAATTTTCTGTTGTTTTATTTTCATTATAATAGGTGTTGAATTTTATTGCATGTGTGAATTTGGCTGGTCATGTGATTTTTATTGTTACCTGTTAATATTGTAGAATACATTGGTTGATGTTAGAATATTGAATGAGGCTTAGATCCCTAGAATAAACTCTCCTTGGCTATGGTGTATAATTACGAGTGCACATT
Source organism: Piliocolobus tephrosceles (assembly GCF_002776525.5). Taxonomy (NCBI): domain Eukaryota; kingdom Metazoa; phylum Chordata; class Mammalia; order Primates; family Cercopithecidae; genus Piliocolobus; species Piliocolobus tephrosceles. The sequence goes on along the minus strand of NC_045435.1, from coordinate 8,429,675 downwards.
GCTGAATTCTATGTGTGAATATTATCTTAAGGATTTTTTTTTGAATTTTTAATTTGTTTATTTATAAAATTACATGTGCATAACGTGCAAGTTTGTTACATATGTATACTTGTGCCATGTTGGTGTGCTGCACCCATCAGCTCATCAGCACCCATCAACTTGTCCTTTACATCAGGTATAACTCCCAGTGCAATCCCTCCCCCGTCCCCCTTCCCCATGATAGGCCCTGGTGTGTGATGTTCCCCTTCCCAAGTCCAAGTGATCTCAATGTTCAGTTCCCACCTATGAGTGAGAATATACAATGTTTGGTTTTCTGTTCTTGCGATAGTTTGCTGAGAATGATGGTTTCCAGCTCTATCCATGTCCCTACAAAGGACAAAAATTCATCCTTTTTTTATGGCTGCATAGTATTCCATGGTGTATATGTGCCACATTTTCTTAATCCAGTCTGTCACTGATGGACATTTGGGTTGATTCCAAGTCTTTGCTATTGTGAATAGTGCCGCAATGAACATATGTGTGCATGTGTCTTTATAGCAGCATGATTTATAATCCTTTGGGTATATACCCAGTAATGGGATGGCTGGGTCATATGGTAATTCTAGTTCTAGATCCTTGAGGAATCGCCACACTGTTTTCCATAATGGTTGAACTAGTTTACAATCCCACCAACAGTGTAAAAGTGTTCCTATTTCTCCACATCCTCTCCAGCACCTGTTGTTACCTGACTTTTTAAAGATCACCATTCTAACTCGTGTGAGATGGTATCTCATTGTGGTTTTGATTTGCATTTCTCTGATGGCCAGTGATGACGAGCATTTTTTCATGGGTCTGTTGGCTGTATGCATGTCTTCTTTTGAGAAATGTCTGTTCATATCCTTTGCCCTCTTTTTGATGGGGTTGTTTGTTTTCTTCTTGTAAATTTGTTTGAGTTCTTTGTAGGTTCTGGATATTAGCCCTTTGTCAGATGAATAGATTGCAAAAATTTTCTCCCATTCTGTAGGTTGCCTGTTCACTCTGATGGTAGTTTCTTTTGCGTGCAGAAGCTCTTTAGTTTAATTAGATCTCATTTCTCAATTTTGGCTTTTGTTGCCTTTGCTTTTGGTGTTTTAGTCATGAAGTCCTTGCCCATGCCTATGTCCTGAATGGTATTACCTAGGTTTTCTTCTAGGGTTTTTATGGTATTAGGTCTAACATTTAAGTCTCTAATCCATCTTGAATTAATTTTCATATAAGGAGTAAGGAAAGGATCCAGTTTCAGCTTTCTACTTATGGCTAGCGAATTTTCCCAGCACCATTTATTAAATAGGGAATCCTTTCCCCATTTCTTGTTTTTGTCAGGTTTGTCAAAGATCAGATGGCTGTAGATGTGTGGTCTTATTTCTGAGGACTCTGTTCTGTTCCATTGGTCTATACCTCTGTTTTGGTACCAGTACCATGCTGTTTTGGTTACTGTAGCCTTGCAGTATAGTTTGAAGTCAGGTAATGTGATGCTTCCAGCTTTGTTCTTTTGGCTTAGGATCGTCTTGGCAATGCGGGGTCTTTTTTGGTTCCATATGAACTTTAACATAGTTTTTTCCAATTCTGTGAAGGAACTCATTGGTAGCTTGATGGGGACGGCATTGAATCTATAAATTACCTTGGGCAGTATGGCCGTTTTCACAATATTGATTCTTCCTCTCCATGATCATGGTATGTTCTTCCATTTGTTTGTGTCCTCTTTTATTTCGCTGAGCAGTGGTTTGTAGTTCTCCTTGAAGAGGTCCTTGACATCCCTTCTAAGTTGGATTTCTAGGTATTTTGTTCTCTTTGAAGCAATTGTGAATGGAAGTTCATTCATGATTTGGTTCTCTGTTTGTCTGTTACTGCTGTATAAGAATGCTTGTGATTTTTGCAATTGATTTTGTATCCTGAGACTTTGCTGAAGTAGCTTATCAGCTTAAGGAGATTTTGGGCTGAGATGATGGGTTTTCTAAATATGCAATCATGTCATCTGCAAATAGGGACAATTTGACTTCTTTTCCTAACTGAATACCCTTTATTTCTTTCTCTTGCCTGATTGCCCTAGCCAGAACTTCCAACACTATGTTGAATAGGAGTGGTGAGAGACAGCATCCCTTTCTTGTGCCAGTTTTCAAAGGGAATGCTGCGAGTTTTTGCCCATTCAGTATGATATTGGCTGTGGGTTTGTCATAAATAGCTCTTATTATTTCGAGATACGTTCCATCAATTCCGAATTTATTGAGAGTTTTTAGCATGAAGGGCTGTTGAATTTTGTCAAAGGTCTTTTCTCCATCTATTGAGATAATCATGTGTGCTGTTCTTGTACATTTGCTGAGGAGTGCTTTACTTCCAATTATGTGGTCAATTTTGGAATAAGTGCGACGTGGTGCTTGAGAAGAATGTATATTCTGTTGATTTGGGGTGGAGAGTTCTGTAGATGTCTATTAGGTCCGCTTGGTGCAGAGATGAGTTCAATTCCTGGATATCCTTGTTAACTTTCTGTCTCGTTGATCTGTCTAATGTTGACAGTGGGGTGGCCTGCTTGACAGCACTCTTCCTCTCTTCTTTAAATTTCAGTCTTTCTCAGTCTCTAAATCCTTACCAGGATATTATTCCTCCCAACAATTTCCCTCTGCTCAATTTTATGCACTTTCACTGTAGTTACGGTGATAGATATTACAAACTTGAAAATTCACTGCTTTGGAGGTATCCTTCTAACTAAAGGTAGTCTAACTAAAGGGTAAGTAACTTGAGGCTAATTTCTATTTCCTTGTTCTCTTTCTCCTTTATACTCCTTGGTCATGGAATAACTTGAGCAAGCATTTACCTATGAATGTTAAAGGCTAACATGTGAATAGTTGGAACAATAATATAATAAATGACAATCTATCATTTCCAAATTTCTGGTGCATATATTAAGTTATTTAAGCATCCTTTTTAGCTCAATGTGACGTCAACGTTTTCTAAATGAAATTAAACCAACAAAAGGGGCCCCCATGTGTGTGGAGTTTTCCTCATTAATTAAGGACTGTGATTAATTAAGGACAAATCCCAAGCTAATCCCAAATAGGCCTCTCCTACTTCATATCTATGTGCATTATTTCCTTACTAGATGAAACTGGAGAAGAGATTTTTCTTCCAAAGACCAAGCCCCTCGTAGACTTTCCTCATTTGCACCTTCTTGAGCTTGGGATTCCAGCGTATGTTTATTTAATCTAAATAGTCTTCAGTAAATTATTTAACTTCATTCAGTGTGTTCACCCATGAAAGTCTGTAGTAATGCATAATGAGATATCTTCAAGGATTAAATGAGATAATATATTTAGAGCAGATAGGTTGTAGGGAAAGTTCTTAGTCAATGTTAAGTTTCTTTCTTTACCTTCTCTTAGACTTTCTAATTTATTCTAAGTTCTCATCAGTTCTTGCTCTTTTTTCCTAGTTCCCTTTTTTTCTAGCTATTTATTTCTTCATTAATATCCTTCAAACTTGATCTGATTATTTTGCATGAATTCTGCAGCCTCAGGGCTTCCTATAACTGAACTCTCCTATCAGCCTCCTATTTCTTTCCCTTGCTCTAGAAACTTTCTGGCCTGGAACTTTATCTCAAAGAATAAATTTCTAAAATGGGTACGTTGCAGTTATGCAACTCATCTGGAATTTGAGCATGCCAAAACCCTTCATTAAATTCATATGCCCTGCTGTGAAAGGACAGAGCAGTTCTTTTCCTCTCAACATTACCATAAAAAGGCATCATGTCTCCATTTAATTAGAATCCAATACCCCTGTCTCTAGCCAAGCTGGAGATATTTTTCATATCTACCATGATTTTTGAAACATGGTGTGGCTTGCTGTAAGACTCACTTTCAGTAAACTTGATATTTGGGTATATAGTATGTAAATTATAACAGCAAGAAAATCTAGGAGAATAATTATGGGAAATATTCAGAAGTGGTCATAAGGAATAACTGTAATCATTGATAGTAGGGTATAATGGCCTAATGCTTAGACTTAATGGTAATATCAATGGCATTGTGATTGTGTTGGTTTGGAAATATGGCCCCCAAATCCTTTTGACCCACTTCCCATCAAGGGCTCTGTGTCCTTTACCCTTAAATTTGGGCTCTGTGACTTCTTGAATCATAGAATATGCCAAAGTGACATTGTACAATTTTCTACGCCAGGCAACCAAAATTTGGTAACTTCCATTTCTTGTTTCTTAGTACATTTGCTCTTGGATCCCATCCACCACGCTGTGAGGAAGCCCAATTACCTCATGGAGATGTTCTCAAAGAGTTGAACCAAAGGCTCTGGCCCACAGCCCTAGGGAACCTCAAGCTGAAAGTCAGCACCAATCTGCTAGTCATAAGAGTGAGTCATCTTGACAGTGGATCCTCCAGCCTCCAAGAGAAGCCCTGTGGAGCAGAGAGGAGTCATTCCTATCAAACCCTGAACAATTCTAGATCTCTAACAAAATAAATTATTGATACAATCTGAGCAATTAACTTTTGGGGTGATTTCCTAATCCAATTATGTATTGGAACAGGAAAACATGCAAAGGGATATCAGTGTTGTCTAAGATTGAGGAAGTGAATTTTATCAGCAGGAGGGCTCTGTGCCCTCTGTGCTTCCTACATCTAAATTGGCTTTGAATGTTTCAGCCTAACATCCATAAGTATCCTGCTTAACTTCCATATGGATATGAAAGTTAAACAGACGCACACATTAAACAAGGTTATGTATTGGTCAGTTGATAAAAATGTGACAAGAGGCTCACAGGATCCTAAGCCTGTATTTCTCCTAGAAACAATGGTTCAGTAATAGCAAATTCAGCATTCATGTAGACTTTATAAAACATTATTGTCATGAACAAGAATCAACTGTACATATTCCAATCTAACATCTCAATGATTCTGCCTAAATTGAAGGTATTTATGTACATGCACACACACACACATAAAAGACAACATGATAATATAGGAAATCATTGATATAAACCATGAAACATCAGCCCTGATTCTATTTGGTCTTTTATCGTATAAAATTTATTAAAACATATGAAAAACTACAAGTGCTATTTTATGGACAGACTCACTAATATAGTATCCAAGTTTCTGGAGGTATCCTTCTAACTAAAGGTAGTCTAACTAAAGGGTAAGTAACTTGAGGCTAATTTCTATTTCCTTGTTCTCTTTCTCCTTTATACTCCTTGGTCATGGAATAACTTGAGCAAGCATTTACCTATGAATGTTAAAGGCTAACATGTGAATAGTTGGAAGAATAATATGATACTAATTGATATACTAATGATACTAATAATATGATACTAATAAGATACTAATATGGTATCTGTTTCTCAGTCATCTTTGCCACATATAAATTGTGTTATCCACACTTTACCTTTTGAAGAAGGCATTGTTCTCTGGATGAGAAGTGAGAATAAGTCATAATTTCCTACCTATAATGTGAACTTAATAAAAACTATGTTAAACTGAAATACATCTGATTAGATAAATACAAGGCAAAGATGCTGTGGGTTGATTAAATGTGGGTACTCTAAATAGACTGGTTAATACCCAAACTCTTAGCTTTGATTAAAGTTTTTTTCTAACACTCTTTCACTCTTTTCTTTTTGTCACTGATAAATCTCATCGGTTCACTGTCAGAAGACCTCCTTCTGAATATGTGATATTATATGATGAAAAATCTTTAGTCTCAAATGTTAACTTGTATTTCATTTTCTAAACTTAAACTCAAATCCTTTAGAGTTGGTTCACGGCAGCTGAAGGGTTGGAAACAGAGGAGCACTTAAATCTAACTTTTCCTGCATGAGCTACAAGTAATCATTTACCCTCTGCTCTCTCTTCCAGATGTTCCTAATCACTCGTCATCCTCCTCCCTCCTGCCACACTGAATTTTTTAATGTGCAGCATACTGGAGAGAAAAATAGTACTTTGGTCAGATAAGGAAACAGAGCTGAACATGGGAAAAAGAACCATATTCTAATTTTGAAGAAAGCGGGTCAGTAGAATCTTAGATTTTCCAAGCTGTGGGGCCTTTATTGTGCTGGGGGAAAAAAGGGAAAATAATACAAAAAACTGATTCTATCATATTTTCCCTTAATGGCAAATCTTAATAAAAGAAAATAGAACTTTAGAATGGAAGGAGCATCTGGGCTTATTTTCTAATGAAATATCTTTACTTTACAAATGAGAAACCTAAGGATCAAAGAGAAAATGTGACTTATCCGAGCCCTCACAGCTTTCCGTGACAGAACCTGAAGTAGAATCAAAGTCTCAATGCTCATATTTTAGTATAAAATATGAGTCAGATAATAGCAGAGAACACTCAGAAAGAAACTTTAACAGTTTGTCAACATTCTTATTTCTTGGGCTATAATGTTGACGACCGTTCGTTTTAGGATTGATTATTTTAAAGATATGAAAATTTTTTTCTGTCCTTTTTTTTTTTTTTTTTGAAACAACAGGGCATGCTTTTTTCTCTCCCCATTATTCTGTGGGGGAAATTTTGTGAAATTCCATCCAGTAAAACTGACTGAGGCAGTTGGGAGAATGGCCACTGCCTTCATCTAGTAATGAAAGCAATAATCTCTGGTGAGAAGACAATTGGTTGCAGGCAAGTCTCACTGGTACTTTGATAAGGGACCCAGACACAGCAGAGAAAAGCAAATTAACATGACCCCCAGGTCTCTGGAGTCATGTAAGACACTAAGTCATATAAATCCCTTATAATGTCATAGTCATAAGGGACTATGAAGCCTATGTGAGTTCAGTGTCAGGCCATGGAGAGTGGAGTAATGGAGCAAGGGAGAATGAATGGGAAACTGTTTGGTGTTTAACTAATGTGCTCATAGAAAACCTGGTAATTTTTGGCTAGTTCAAAGTTGTGTCTGACCTGAAGCAACTGTTATTGCCTACTGACTAGAGTTTCTTTGTGGAGGTTATATGATTCACTTGAAGTGTTTTCCAATACCAAATTGGTTAGCTAATTTAAATAAGGAACCAGATATGTTATTTCTTCTCCAGACTTCTTTCAACAAAAGCTAATTTTCTTTCCTTCCTCCTATCCAAAACACAACTAATAAAATTGGGAATTCTTAATAATTTAGAGAAACTCAGGAGAACTCCTTAGAAGTATAAACTATCAATAGGAAATAATCTGTGACTCATGGTTAAAATATGCTTAGTCAGTGTTCAGGGACTCTGCTTGGCACCACTCCAAGGACATCGTTTGTAACAATGCACAAATGGAGCAACACTATTAGTCTGGTTTGATGAAACACAAATCTGAAAAGATGGGATAATGGAGTAGTATCACAAATCAAGAAAGCCTGAACTATGTGAAAAACCTTGACCCATATAAGAAAAATATGAAGAAAAACATGTTAATCAGAAAAAATGAGAGCCATAATAAATTATCTAGTTTGGGTAGAATGCATAACATTCTCGATCCAGCAGGAGGGATATATGTCATGTTTATACCTAGGATCACAAAAATGGCAGAAGTGAATCATGGCAACAAGGAGGACCTCAGATATCTATTCTTGAAATCTTCAGTAGATCCACTGTTGGGTTCTTTATTTCCACCTTTCTCAATCATGTCTACATCTATTCCTCATCTGGAGTCAAAGTCAACTTGAAAAATATTCCCTGCCTTTCCATCTCCTGCCCACCCTTGAACCTTGATTCCCACCACTGCATTCTTGTTTCCTTATATTCAGCTCTTTGGCCTTCTTCCTCTTCCTAGAAGATGCAAAGACTGTTCACACCTTAGGGCTAGTGCACTTGCTATTGCTCTGTGTAATATTCTACCCTAGGGTATTTTTATGGTTTAATCCCTCTTGGAATTTAGCTCTCAGCTTAAGTGTTAAGCTTCTTTAGTGAGGCCTTTCCTGAGCATCTAATTTAATAGTAATGGATATAACTCCTTACCCATAACTTTCTGTCATGTTATGGTAATTTACTTTGTTTATAGAACCTGTAATTAGCTGAAATTATTTTGATTTTTTTTTTTGTTTACTATGTCCTCTGTCTCCTCTCTCTGTCATGTTCTCTGCTATATTTTTCTCAACAAGAGCCTTACTTGATATATCATAAGTACTCTTTATATATTTAATGTGAAAATCAAGTTACCAGACTAACCCTGAGGTTGCTTTGCTAACAATTTCATCTCTTAATGAGTCCATAAATAACCAAAAGGAGTTGCTAATTTGAATTTAATTCTTAGCAACAAGGGAAAACTGACTGAGTCAACGGACGTGATAGTAGCTTTGGAGAATGTGAGCAATGTTCTTGGAATTTATAATAAAGCTGTGGAAAAGAATCCTGGGGGACAGCCAGATATCTACTCTGGGCTTCAGGAAAGCAGGCCTCAAAAAGTGTAAGACAAATTAGGAATGACCACATGGCTAGAGATTCAAAAGGGAAGACTGCTTCAGGAGATGAAAGAATAACAATAACATTTTGATAATACAGTCACTGATTATATTTTTTAAAACAAACAAAAATTGGAACCCTAAGTACTCTCTGGGTTGAGGTCATTTTTAAAAAGACATGTACAAAAGTCAGAATAAACAGTGTATAGCCAAAAATAAAAATATAAGAGTTCCATAAACCATAAGAACCATGCATCAAGTTGAAAATGGGCTGTGGAGAACAAAATACAAAGCACAGAACTTAAATGATTTTTTAAAAAATTAAGTTTGCTCTTCCCACATTGAAAAGAACATGTTGAATCAAATTTATTTGGGAGAGACAGAGTAACATTAGCATAACACTAAACTCTTATTTATTGTTTTCTTCCAACTTTTATATAGAAAGAAAGATTTTCAATCCAAAAAAAGAAGAAATAAGGAGAAGAGGAAAATGAGGCACAAAATAAAATAAGACAAATTAATGGTGAGATCAATACAGCCCAGAGTATTAAAACAACTTGAAGTAACACAATGTTTAAGGAATCACGTTGAATAACAAGGAGACAAGAAAGAGCCTTATCTTAAAGTTCACAATGAATAAAATTAATTTTTGAAACTAGACACCTGTTAGTTTGTGTCTTTCATGATAAAGTTATAAAGCATGTTATTAGGGCTACATGGAGGTGTATTCCATGAACTAGGAACACAGCATTATGTTAATATAAATAAATCCAAACAACTGCTAAATGAGTTTTTAATAAAAATGAGCTTGAAAAATGTTGGATCAATTGAAGTTAAAGAAGATTTTCCTTTATTTACTGCAAGTTCTCAGTTTATAATGTGCAATCTGCACTGAGACTTTCCAAGAAAAGGCAGATCATATGTGGTGTTTTTAGTATCTCATGGAACTAGTATCTTAAAGAATATACTTTGGGAAACTGTTCTAGTGACATGCTGCAGGGTTTTATACTTTCATATATTGTGCTCCACACTTTTGCTAATGACTTAAACAAGGACAAGATGGCCTGCTTATCACAAATACAGCCAACCCAAAGCTGGGAGAGACAGTTAATATGATGGATGACTAAATCAAGTTTAAAAAAATATTATGACAGGTTGGAATATTGGGCTGAAACTAACAAGATAATACTGGTCTCCAAAATTATCTCATATGTACAAGATAGGAGACACCTGGCTTAATAGTCATTTCTATCAACAAAATCTAGAGAGCTACAAACTCAGTATGAGCCAACAGTGTGTTGCCTTTGCAAACAAAAACAATGTAGTAACACTGTTATACTGGGATGTCTTAACAGAAGAAAAGCGCTGAGAGGAATTCCTAACTCCGTTGTCTTCAGTACTAGTCAGGCAACATTTGGAAGGTGGAGTGATGGAAATATGCTCAGTTGAAAGCTACTGCACCTATCATTATCCATTAAGACCTGCATTCTACATTAGCTAAACTCTAAATCAACCTTAATAGACACCTACTGTGAAGAATAACTCTTGGCCAGGTGCAGTGGTTCAAGCCTGTAAGCCCAGCACTTTGTGAGGCTGAGGCACGAGGATCATGAGGTCAGAAATTCAAGACCAGCCTGGCCGACATTGCAAAACCCCATCTCTACTAAAAATACAAAAATTAGCTAGGCGTGGTGATGGGTGCCTGTAACCCCAGCTCCTCAGGAGGCTGAGGCTGGAGAATCACTTGAATCCGGGAGGCAAAGTTTGCCATTGCACTCCAGCCTGGGCGACAGAGAGACACTCCATCTCAGAAAAGACAGAAAGAAAGCAAAAAGAATAATGCTTAAACATGGAGCTAAAATAATGCATATAATGTTTTCAAGAGGAATAAAAAAATGCTCATTCACATTAAAAACCGTTTTTACTCAAAAGGAAAAGAAAACATAAAGAATAAAATACCAGCAGTCATCAGTCCTAAAACAATATTTCTACTTATTGAGCACCCCACATGTATACATATTGCTTCCAATCCTCAGAAATACTCTGCAAGGCAGATATTACTAATCCCTATCAACAGATGAGGAACTGGGATGTCGATGTAATGCCAGTCAGTAAATTGCTGAACCTGAGTACAAACTCAAATTTGTCTGACTCCTGTGCTCATGATATTTCCTCTACAGCACTCAATCGTCTGCTGGGGAAAGGAAGCCAGGCTTGGTCAGATTGTCCTTTTCCATGCATCAATCTCTATTTTATAATATAAAAAAATTACAGAATGTAAATTCGTCAAGGAAAATGACCTTACTTTATACTATTCCTACCCACTCCCACTGCAACCTGTATAGCAATAGTATAGTATATAGTAAGCAATTTAATCCAATTCAAAACACATTGATTCATTCAGCAGATATTTATGAAAAGTCTATCATGTGCAGGCACTATTGTTGGCTGTGAAATACAACAATGAAAAAAACATGCAAATTCCCAGCCCTCATGAAGCTGATTTTATAACAGGAGGAATTACAATGCCATGAGAAGCATATGAAAGATACGTTTATTCTTGACCATTACATAAAAAATATTTAAAATTGCCCATTAAATGATTGTTTTTAGGACTGTGGATTAGTTTCTACTGCTGGGTGACAACTGACCACAATCTATAAAACAACACTTATTTATAATCTCACCGTTTCCATGGGTCAGGAATCTAGCACCACGCAGCTGACTTCTCTGCTCAGAGTCTCACATAGCTGAAATCAAGGTGTTGCCTTGGGATGCTGCCTCACCTGAAGCTTGTGATTCTTTTCCAGGTTGCCTCAGAGTGTTGCCAGAATTCAGTTCAGAGATTGTAACACTGAGGTCCCTGTGTTCTTGATTGATGTCTAGGAGGCCCCTTCTTGATTAATGTGAAGGAGCTCTTCACAACATGGCAAGTGCCCATTCAAGGCCAATAAAAAAAGGTCTCTGCTACTTCTAATTTCTGACTTCTGTCCTCAACCTCTAGATTCAAATTTATAGGACTCAGGTGATCAGGCCAGACCCACCCAGATCATCTCTGTTTTGATTAACCCAAAGTCAGTTGATCAGTAAATTTAAGTACATCTACAAAATCTTCAGTAATTAAAATCAAACTTTACAGTGATTAAACTCCATCATTAAAATTAGTAATCTTAATTATCTCTTCAGAAATCTATTTTGCTGCATAACATAACATAGTCAGAGGAGTGATAGCTCATCATATTTTCATCCATCCATGCTCAAGGGAAGGAGACTACACAAGCACGAGTCATTTGGGGGTCATCTTAGAATTCTGCCAATCACAAGCTATAAAGGAGTTTGAGAATTCATTTCTTCCAATTTCTTGCTTTATATTTTTCATTCATTAATTCACTCATTTAATATATATTTACTGAACACAATTACATGTCTCCTATGTGAAGAGATGCAGTTACATAAGTAAGACAGAAGTAATTGCTCTCAAGGCCCTAAAAATCTAAAGTAATTCAATAAATTGGGCTGGGTGTGGTGGCTCACTCCTATAATCCCAGCATTTTGGGAGGCCGAGGTGGGTGGATCACTTGAGGTCAGGAGTTTGAGACCAGCCTGGTCAACGTGTTGAAGCTCTGTCTCTACTATATATATATTATATATATAATATATATTATATAATATATATTATATATATATATATATATATATATAGTAGCCAGGAGGTATGGTGGCATGCACCTGTAATCCGAGCTACTCAGGAAACTGACAAAGGAGAATCGCTTGAACCTGGGAGGCAGAGACTGCAGTGAGCTAAGATCACACTGCTGCAACCAGCCTAGGTGACAGACCAAGAGTCTGTCTCTAATAATAAGAAGAATAATAATTCAATAAATAATAGTAATAATAAAACAGTATGATAACAGCAATAAAAGTATGTGAACATACAGATTTGGCATAGAGGGAGGGATCCATCATCTAGAAGGGCAAGAGAGCATTGTGAATATGATGCAATAACTACATATTAGTAAGTGGACTCAAACCCTTCTAAATAAATAACCTTTATTTTGAGTTTTATGGAAGGACTTACCATGATGACATATTCTCTCTTACTAATATTAGCTTGTTTTCATTAACAACTATGAATGCTAAAATTTCCCACCTCTTCTGAGGTGGGAACACCTCATGTTACATGTTGCGGCTCCTCACTCCAAGGACTAATCAATTTCCAGGTATGTCTGTAAAGTGAAATTGATGAGTCTATAGAGAGGCATTTCTCCTCCATGAATGGAGTCAGAAAAGTCCCATTTTCTGTTAACAATAACACTATCTACTGGCTTTATTACTTTCTTCCATATGTAGGTTGGAAATACAGGTTAAGTCATACCACTAGTAAATCTGTAGCAAGATCTCACAGGGGAATAAAAAACAGTGAATGCATTCATTTCTTGGCTTATATATGGGGGAAGTACATGAATGCCTGGACTCCAAAAGGACGACTTTGTACAGTTCTGTTTGTAGTTACATATGGTCTGTATAAACAGATGAAGAGTCTTTGGCTTCCTTTAGAACAAGAAGGGTAGTGAGATTCTAGCAGCCAGAAACAAAACACTGAAGGTTGGCTACAAACAAGTTTGATCAATGGTCTGAGAGCTTCAATTCGCCATTCTATTTCCTTAGCAAGCACTTCATCTTGTGCCAGCCACTGCTGTGCATGCCATTTGATTTTAGGGACTGGCTATTCATCATCTTTTGGTTTTCTCACCAGGCACAAGGATGCCAATAAGGCTGCTTATTGCCTCGGGATAGCAGGTGGCAATGTTGGCAGTTAAACAGTCAGAGAGACGTCAATCTTACTTTTATTGCTCTGTTCCAGAAAAACACAGAACTGAATGAAAGCACATTTCCCCACCTCTCAAGTTTTCTAAACTGTTACATTATTTGAAAAAAAGAAAAGCTTTGCCACATAGAAGTTTCTTTTAGTTCAGAGAGTCTACTAGATATTTATTTCAAGAATAAATGAATGAATTCTTCATAGATTCTCCCTAATGTATCAAGTAAGATTTATCTTTTTCTGTAAAAGCAAATATGGAAATTGTCTTTTGTAGTAAGATTTTGAGTGATTTACTGTTTCATGGGTTGATCCACACATGTCATCTGCAAGGTTTCATATCATCCCAGTGAAATGTTTCATCCCAATGAAACATGATGAGAACATGTGTTAATTCTATGCCTAGATCCTCTAAGAATCCCTTTATGGTTTATTTCTGTGCTCCCACCCCTTAGCTCCTCCATGCTGTCCTCCCACAGGTTTACTCCCACACTTTGCTTCAGAGGACTGTCGATGAGCAACTGGAGCTGCTCCTCCCAGAGATGCAGCATGCTGGGAGATGTTCCCAGGGTAGTTCACAGTTTATGACATCAGTTCTGTGTTGTAATTTCTGTTCTACCCTATCTTAGACAGAGGCTGAGGTTGAGACATGGCTTGGCTTCTTCCCTTCTATCTTCTCTCATCAGCTTCTATTGGAAGAACTTCCTTAACGAACCTACTCAATAAGGTAAGTATTTAAAGAGATCCCTCTAGCTGTGATATGAAGAAGAGAGGGCTGGCCAATATTACACGAAAATAAGACTGGTCTTCAAAATATTGAGCATATCATACTTGTTTGGGTAGAAACACTTCGGGGGGGGGGACATGCAGTCCCACCTTCAGTCAGAGCAGAAACTCCTTCTAAAACATCCATTACAGAGAATCATTCAGTTTAAGCGTGAAGATCTGGAAGCTCATCCTCTTGCAGAACAGTTTTTTTTAATATAGTCATGCCTGTTATAAATATCTTCCTATAAAAGGCTCAAATGAGTCTCCCAGGAGTTTTGCCCATTGCTCCTAGTTCTGCTGTCTAGAATCTCACAGATTAAAACTGATCCTTTTTCCATGTGTGTAATGGTTAATTTTATGTGTCCATATACCCCCGAACTTAAAATAGAAGCCGAAGGGGAAAAAAAAAGCAGAAAAAAGAAAGTGCTACCCCCAAAATAGATTGTTCCTATAACAACAAATTGATGCCTGCATTCTCTCAAGTGTGCATTATTGTATACCAGAATCACTATGCACAAACATAACAAGAAAGGACCTATCCCAAAAGTATTTCTGGAAGAGTTTAATATCTGCCTCCAGCAAATGCTTGGCTGTGTGGTTAAGGGTCAGGGTCAATGTCACTGCATTACAGTGAATGTAATGCAGGGAGCCTTCTTCACGAGCTGCACTGGGGAGAAGCTTGGGGATTATCTTCCCCCAAAACTGAAGTAACACAAATCAAAACCGACACACAACTTTAAAGATGCCACCCCAGGATACCAGTACTTAGGATCACTGCCCCTGAGATTACAAATGCAACTGGCAAAATGATCCTTGAAAGTCACTTACATACAATAAGTATATAAGATCACAAAAAAAGAAATCATGTGTCAACTTTACTGGGCCACAGGGTGCCTAGACATTTGGTCATACATTATTCTGAGTGTGTCTTTGAAGATGTTTCTGGGTGAGATTGACATTTAAAAGAATGAGTAGGGTGAGTAAAGCAGATAACCCTTCCTAATGTGAGTGGACCTCATTCGATCAATTGAAGACCTGAATAAAACAAAAAAGCTGAGTTAATGAGAATTCCTTAAATCCTGATTGCTTGGAATATTGGTCTTTTCCCACCTCCATCTCAAACTGAAATCCAGCTCTTCTTGGGTCTAGAGCCTGCCAGTTTTTGAACTGGAACTACATCATTAGCTCTCTGGTCTCCAGTTTGCCAAGTACAATAATGCATATACTACATACATACACACATACATACATACATGCAGACACACACACACACACAATTAATTCTGTTTCTCTGCAGAACCTTGACTAATACAACAACATTCAGGTAGGAATATGCCTAGGTAGTCTAATTTAAGATCTACTGATATCTCAAATATATTTCATCCCCCTTGCCCAGCAGAAATCTTTGGCACTCATAACTACAAACGAACAACATGAGAAAACAGTATATTAATTCAAGAATAACTTTTGTTTTACTCTTATCCTAAATTTTATCACCTTTTGAAATAGAAGACACCTGACTAAAGCTGTAAAGAACTGGGTTGTACACCAATAACTAAACTAAGGTTGGGTGACCTTGAGGAAGTCATACCATCTATCTAAGACTGTTCCTTTTTCTTCTATGTCAAAAGAACTTTGAGTGGGTGAGATACGGGGAAGTATATTTTAATTTGGGAAGTAGAAGTATTGATAAGATAATTAATACAGGAAGTTGGGGTCTGGTAGAGTCTCATAATTGAGGCTTCTGTAAATTCTGGAGTGGCATGAGGTGTTTGAGATAAGGAAGGGTGCAAGAGGGTGGAAAAAGACTTCTGGTCATCTTTTTTTTTTTTTTTTTTTTTTCTCAGCCCAACATAAAAAGCTCAGCATAAAAAGAAATTTCTACTGATTATTTTGACTGATGCCTAGTTTACACATACTTCTAAAACTAATTACTAAATTTAATATCTTTGTGTATTTTAGACACAAACTATTGTCTTTGATCACTTTTTATGTGGTGAATTCAACTGTTAAGAACAGAATCAACAAAGTGTTTCTTGGCTACGAAACAATTGCTAAATCATATGTTAATATCTGACTTGGTTGGCAACTTTAGGATAAAATTCTCTAAGAGTATAAATCAAGGAAATAAAACCTCGTGGCCTTCAATTATGATCATTCCTGTAGGCCTGGCTTTTAAAGCTATGGAATAGAAGGATTGCATATGACTAAAACTTGCAAAGAAGTTTGGTGTTTTAGCAATAGTTATTTCCTGAGAAAAATTAGTATCTCCTTGAGAAGATTACTTTCATCTTTATAAAATCTTGGCCATTTCTCTTTATGTATTACTCAAAAATTAATGTGTTAATAAAAAAGATTTGGAAAATGATAACAGGCACTGAGCTATTTGAAGACCTAGACATCTTAACTGGATTCATTGACTTAACTAACACCACTCTACATTTGATAGGAATTTTCCTTTGGCTACATACCAATAGCATTTCTAACTTCAGTCAACTTTATTTATACACAAACTCTCTGAAGAGAATGTGTATCATTTCAAATTTATGGCCTGAAATTATTTTAATAATCTTCTATCATACCAAATTATTTTTTAAATCTTATCCTAGATTTCCTCATCTTTTAAAATAAAAGACACCTTTCTAAAGCTCAGAAGAATGGGTTGAAGTCCAAGAACTAAATTAAGGCTGGGTGACCTTGAGGAAGTCATAACACCTCTTTAGGATTGCTGCTTGCTATTCCTCTTATGTCAAAATAGGCTTTAAAATACAAGATCTCTGAAATCACTCTCAACTAGAAGATTCTACAAATAGGTTCTGTCAATAGAAATTACATGTATACTCTTATTTAGCAGTATTTACTTTTTAAAAACTTAAATTAAAAAAGTACAAGCATTTTCTTTTACCTATTCACAATAGCAAAGACAGAATCAACCTAAATCCCCATTGGTAGTAGACTGGATAAAAAAATGTGGTAGATATATACCATCGAATACTGTGCAGTCATAAAAAGGAGCAAGATCATGTCCTTCGCAGCAACATGAATGGAGTTGGAGGCCATTATCCTAAGCAAATTAACATGGAACAGAAAACCAAACACTGCATACTCTCATATATAAGTGGGAGCTAAACAGTATTATATATGGGCACAAAGAAGAGGACAACAGGCAGTGGTGCTTCAGGGTGGAGGGAGAGAGGAGGGTGAGGATTGAAAAACGACCTATCAAGTACTTTGCTTATTACCTGGGTGATGAATAATCTGTACAGCAAAGCCCCATGACACACAGTTTACCTATATAACAAACCTGCATGTGTATCCCTGAACCTAAAACACAAGTGAACAAAAAAAGAGAAAGCATCATGCTTAATGAAATAGGCCAGACACAGAAAGCCAAATATTGTATGATTCCACTTGTTTGAGGTTACCCAGAACTCTATTCAAATTCATAGAGACAGAAGGAAGAATGATGGTTGCCCTGAGTTGAAGACAAGAGAAAATGGGGAGTTGTTGTTTAATGGTGACAGGGTTTCATTTTGGAAGATGAAAAGGGTCCTAGAGATTGGCTGCACAGTGTAAACGTACTTAACATACTGACTTGATGCCTAAAAATTATTAAGATGTGAATTTTATATTATATATTTTGCAATTTTACATTAAAATTAAAAATATATTTAATACATGAAAAACAGAAATATACAGAACAAAGCAAAATTGCAAGCATTATTTTCATAAATACTGAACAAGCGGGTCTAAGTGAGAAACACATTTTTTTAAAAAGAAATGTACATTCCTTGGCATGATAGCCATACCATATTAACTTTACAGTTGGTATCTTATAAAGTTGTGGGAAATGTCAGATTGGGGTAGGAAAGACATCTTCCCTTCTTCACACAGTATTCTGCCTCTAAAATTTAGTAGGCTCATTCTCACACCTCCTGAGATCTTCAGTTAAAGCAGAGTTTATCTCCCCATTTCCGATTCCCTATGAATACTGGGCTCACATCCTAGTTCGAGTGGGAAATTAGAGCTTTTTGTTGAATTGTAAATGAAACTGTGTGGTTTCAACTGATAAGGATGATGACGGCCAGGCCACTGGCACACCCACATAGTGTCCAGAATTTGCTATGTATTTGCAGCAAAGGCACCAATAATTATCCAGGGAACGCTCCTGGAAAGCACATAGTGATTTCTCTTCTCTTACAAACATCAGACCCTATGGAGACTCTACAGTAGGGCTTTTATTTGAGTGTACACATGTAAAAGAACAGAAAGAATCAGCATACGCTGAGAAAAAAAGGGTATTTGAGTATGAATTCCTCACACCAAATTAACCTGTTCTGTCTTTTCTTTTGGTTCCTAACATCCCGCCCATAAATATATATGTCTTATCTGTTTATTGAACAACCATATTTGGAGTGGCTATTAAGTCTACTTTAATGCAGAAGATGCAAAAATGTATGTTACAGAAAATGCCTTTAAAGAGATAATCAGAAGAGAGGAATGTAAAGGTCATTTGGCACAAATGCAGTATTTCAAGTACGTATTAAGTGCAGTGATCACGTAGAGCCACTGAGATAATGGCCACACATATGAAGGCATGTAGGACTAGAAAAACTATGTCTTTTGGGCTGAAGAAAGTTATTTGGAGCTGAAGGCAAGGTAAATTGGAAAAGTAGGCAGGTATAAGGCAGCTATAACTGATTTCAAGCCAATTTATGACACAGACATATATTGTTATTGGATGTCAACAGCAGAAATGGATATCAAACAAAGACATTTTTAATCTCCAAAATTATTGGTGACAAGTTTATCTGTTTTGCAGTAAAGTTATATACTTAAGTTTTCTACTTATACAAAGTTAATCATTCAGACTCTGCAAGAAACCAAAACAAAACAAATATAACTTAAACCCAAATTCATCAATTCCATTCATTCTTCTACACAAGGACATGTTATAGCATGAGCACAATATGAGTCTGAATTCTTGCTATTTCCTCTGTTGGTCTCAGTTCCAGAGCATCTCTCATACTGTGAGTATCTCTCCTTATTTATTTTATTATTATTATTATTATTTGAGACAGAGTCTTGCTCTGTCAGTTAGGCTGGAGTGCAGTGGCACGATCTCGACTCACTGCAACCTCCATTTCCCAGGCTCAAGCAATTTTCCTGCCTCAGCCTCCTGAGTAGCTGGGATTACAGGCATGTGTCACAATGCCTGGCTAATTTTTGTATTTTTAGTAGAGACTGGGTTTCACCATGTTGACCAGGCTGGTCTCGAACTCCTGACCTCAGGTAATCCACCCTCCTCAGCCTCCGAAAGTGCTGGGATTACAGGCGTGAATTTCTCCTTATTAATTAAGACTGTGAGATAGGCCGGGCGTGGTGGCTCACGCCTGTAATCCCAGCACTTTGGGAGGCCGAGGCAGGCGGATCACAAGGTCAGGAGATCGAGACCACGGTGAAACCCGGTCTCTACTAAAAATACAAAAAATTAGCCAGGCGCGGTGGCGGGCACCTGTAGTCCCAGCTACTCAGGAGGCTGAGGCAGGAGAATGGCGTGAACCCGGGAGGCGGAGCTTGCAGTGAGCCGAGATCGCGCCACTGCACTCCAGCCTGGGCGACGGAGGGAGACTCCCTCTCAAAAAAAAAAAAAAAAAAAAGATTGTGAGATAATGTATATCCTTATCAGATTCTCTATATCTCCTTACTACATTTGGATTTTATTTTAAAAATATATATGTGTATCTATATACACACACATACATAAAGCAATTCTACACAATCTAAATGCAAATCAACTGCCTGATGCTTAACCAAATATAAAGACATAAATATACAAATAAAATAAATGTAAGTAACATTCGTATGCTGGAGAAAAAATAATGAGCTGTGTTAGACTACTTGAGAGATGCTAATTTGACCCCCAGTATGCACCTTCTTAAGAGACTTAAAATAATTCTGATTTTATACTAATTTTATCATCTGCATCTGACTTTGTATCCTAAAGTGGATAAAATACATAATTCCATGGTGTACTCATGTTCTTTTCAAAAAAAATTAGTAACTTAAACGAATTTTGAGAAAATAGGCAAATGATTAAATGATGTAATAATTTTATCAATATGAAACCTTATATTTCACATTAATGAAGATTTGTAATCCTAGTGATATCGCTTTCCTAAAAAGCATCACCACATTGTCATCCTTATCATCATCAGGCATGCAGTTTTCAAGAGGAAAACAACAGAATAATAGCAAAACTTGAAGAGATAGTGTCTGTTTTGTAATATTTTAAGTTATTTGATCTTGGTGAACTGTGTACTTCCTGCCATCCTGACTTTGAACTGTTTTATGCTTTCCTCCAAATTCCTCACCTGCTTAGGAAATGTGTCCAATCTTTTAAGGAAAGACTTTATAGTTTATCCAGGCACATGCGATTCTGTTGAGGTCGAGGGTAGGGATCCTCAACCTTTACGTTTTAGAGATGACAGGATAATTTTGATAAATATTTTCAAATTTTTTTACAGTGATACATTTCTGTGGAAAATTCTGTTACAGCTGGGAAAACCAGTTGAGTATCAAGCATACTGACATTATCAGATCATCTTTTATTTTTTTCACCCAGATAAATGCTTGATGGGTACTGTGGCTCTGCATATCTTGAATCTTTCATGTAGAAGGCAGAGTGTGGGTGTGGAAAGATCATGGTAGGGAGAAGTCTGAGGAATGGAATGTGGTACGGAAATTTATTGGAATATGGGAACAGACCAGAGCTAAATTGAAAGTAGTCAGCCAGCACCCAGGCCAAGAATACAAGCTTCTCTAGAACAGGAATGTTGGCTGTTCTCTTGTGGCTCATCTGGGCTATGGATTCTCACACTGTGTGTGAAATACCACAGATGTGGGAAAAAATAATGTATGTTGATATTTGAATCTACTATCCACTGACCACTCTGTTGTGATAGATATTAGGTGGAAGATACTCTGCTACCACAAAGCATCATTATTTCATCTTATAAATGTCTAAACCAAGCATGATTTTTTAATAAGAGATAAAATGTGGAGTTTTGCTTTTCCAGGATAGTTAGGCAGAATACCACATGACTTACAAGGGAGGAATAAATTAGGAGAGATGTGAAAAATCAAGAGTTCCTACAGTATATAAACAAAAGATACCTATGCTGCAGTGCCAAAAAATTAAACTTTTTAAAGTATATATATATGTGTGTGTGTGTGTATACGTATACATATATACACATATGTATACATATATATAAATAAATGCATTACCATGGAGAGAAAATCCCAAAGATGAAGCATTTTTCTCCATGACTGGTCCTTTCTGACATTTAAGAGAATCAGTAAGTGGAAATCTTGAACTTATTTCAATTTTTAAGGAGAAATAGAATTTGAACTTGGAAACAAAGATGAACTCTTCTGGTAAGGGAACAAGCATGATCAGAGGCAAGAAGTGAGGCTCCTTATGCTGGATTTTGGTGTCAATTGGAAGACCAATGTAGCCTGAATAGAAGAGTTATACTGAAGATAAGAGGAAGGCATTAGATTCAGGACAGGATGTAGAAGACTGGGAATGCCAGTTTCAAGAAATTATTATAAAAATAAAATTTAAAACTGTTACTCATAGAGATTTCACAGGATACTTTATAATTTTATAATGTAATCTTATTTTTTAGGTTTTTTTTTTGCAGGCGGTAGTATACAGTCTTGCTCTGTCACCAGGCTGGAGTGCAGTGACATGAACATGGCTCACTTCAGCCTCCACCTCCTGGGCCCAAGCAATCCTCCTGCCTCGGCCTCCCATGTTGCTGGGACCAGAGGCACATGCCACCACACTTGGCTAATTTTTTTTTTAGAGATAAATCTCACTTTCTTGCCCAGTCTGGTCTTGAACTTCTGGGCTCAAGCAGTTCTCCCACCTCGGTCTCACAAAGTGCTGAGATTACAAGTGTGAGCCACTGCACCCAGCTTAATAGAAATTTTTTAAAAAGCAAATATTATAAACCATGAAGAAAATACAACTAAGTCAAAATGTAAAACTTCCATATGATAAAAATTAAAAGATGATGGATGGTACAGTACTTTGGAAGACAATTTGGCAGCTTCTTCTTTTTTTTTTGTTTGAGACAGAGTCTTGCTCTGTCGCCCAGGCTGGAGTGCACTGGCCGGATCTCAGCTCACTGCAAGCTCCGCCTCCTGGGTTCATGCCATTCTCCTGCCTCAGCCTCCCAAGTAGCTGGGACTACAGGCACCCACCACCTCGCCCGGCTAGTTTTTTGTATTTTTTAGTAGAGACGGGGTTCACCGTGTTAGCCAGGATGGTCTCAATCTCCTGACCTCGTGATCCGCCCGTCTCGGCCTCCCAAAGTGCTGGGATTACAGGCTTGAGCCACCGCGCCCCGCCGGCAGCTTCTTATAAAACTAAACATACTTACCCAAAGATCCAGCAATTATTCTTCTTGATATTTACCTTAAACTTATGCAGAAAAAAGAAACAAAAAAAAACCTGGGTATGAATATTTAAAGCAGCTTTTATGATAATTGCCAAAACTTGAACCAAAATGTCCTTCAATAGGTGAACGTATTTTAAAAAAAAAACCTGTGGTACATCTATAAAATAGAATATTATTTAGCAATATAAAGAAATAAGCTCATAAGCCACAAAAATACATGGATGAACCTTAAATGCATATTGCTAAATGAAAGACGCCTATCTGCAAAGACTACATAATGTGTGATTTCAACAATATGGCATTTTGGAAAAAGGCAAAACTATGGAAAGAGTAAAAAGATCAGTAATTGCCAAGGGTTTGGAGAGAGGTAGGGAAGGACAAGTAAGAGTACAGAGGACTTCTGGCTAGTGAAACTGTTCTGCATAATACTGCAGTCGCAGATACATCTTATACATTTTTCAAAACCCATAGAAAGTACAACATAAAGAGTAATTCTTAATGTGAACTATGGACTTTAGTCAATAACAATGTATCAACATTGGCTCATGAACCATAATAAACATACCCCACTAATGCCGCATATTAATAATGAAGTAAACTTGAGTAGAGGATAGGTTGAGAGGGTATATGGGAACTCTCTGCTTTTATATAAGCCTAAAACAGCTAAAATATCTATTGATTAAAAAAGGACAATAGGATAAAGATGTCTGCAACATATACAACAGGAAATTAGTGGATGGAATATATAAACAAGCTCCTCAAATCAGTAAGAAAAAGACAACGCAATAGAAAATGAGCAAAGAAAATAAACCAGGGAATACACAGAAAAATGTTGAATAGCAAGTAAATATGCACTTGCTGCAGAAAATGCTGAATCTCAAGTAAATATATTCAACATTCGACAAAATATTTATGGAGTCTTTCTGAGCCAGGCACTGTTCTAGGTGCTTGGGATACATGAGGAAACTAAATATGGAGGTAACATTATTGCAAATATGATATCATTTGGGCAAAAATTAAATATTGGATTTTAGCAACTGTTGGCAAAGATTTAGAAGAACAGAACATTCTATGCCCTAATGGTAGAAGTAAAAAGTGTTTCAAAATTAAAACAAATAAACAAACAAAAAACCAGAATCTTGATAGTATCTTGTAGTATTAAACAGGCATGGTCTATGACCCAAAAATTACACTTGTGAGGATATAACCTAAAAGACTCTTACGTACACAAGTATATATAGCAATAATGTTTATCACAGCATTGTTGTAATATTTTAAGAATTGGAAGCAATGAGAGATTTGAAAAATAAAAGGTATATACAAAGGAAGGAATATTATCAAGCAGATAAAAGAAATTAAGCAGATTTTAATATATCAACATGGCGGGGGCGGAGCAAGATGGCCGAATAGGAACAGCTTCAGTCTCCATCTCCCAGCTCGAGCGACACAGAAGACC
>NC_045435.1:8385263-8400766 GCF_002776525.5 Piliocolobus tephrosceles | reverse complement strand
CTGAGATAATTTGACTGGAAGATGAGATGAAAAGGATAGGAAAAATAGAAGAGAAGAGGGAAATAAAAGAAGAGGTAGAAAGGAATAAAATAGAAAAGGCAGAGAATAAACCAGCAATTGAAGTTAAAACATGACAATTCTCCTGTAATATATTTTGAACTTTAGTTGATTCCAGTTGGTTTCTGTGCTGCTGGATAAATTCTGCAGCCCAGGAGGAAAGCTCACCCTTGAAGTATGCTCTCTTCACTTTCTCTTTGGATTCCGCTCCTCTGCCAGGTCCAGGTACTATGTCTACCACCAAATAGCTTATCCCAGAGTTGAGCTGGAGTCTCTTATTATTTTTTATAAAAAGAATGCAATTTTTCTGCTATTTTTATTTAGCACTTGAAAAAAGTATCCAAACTATTTGCATGAAGCACTTTGCCAATAAAGGTTCCTTACCTATCTCTACAATACGGAGCCGAAAGAGCAATACCAAGCCAACTACACTGACAAGTACTTAAGGAAGTATTTTTTGCGTGGTCGAAGCTCTTACTAGAATGGCTTGTGTAATTTCGTTCAATTAAGAAAGATCAAAAAGCCACCCAAAGAGGATATTAGCTGTCATCATGCCTTGGATCTATTATCTTCTACCTAGGAACTGTGAATGATCCTTTAACTGTTAATCTTTTTATTAATAATTTTTTAATTGACAAGTAAATGCATATATTTATCAAGTACAGCATGACATACATACACACACACACACACACATTGTAGAATGGCTAAAATAACCTATTTAATGTATACATTACTTCACACACATTGTTTTTATGGTGAGAATACTTAAAACCTACTCTCTGCAATTTTTCAGTTATACAATACATTGCTGTTAACTGTAGTCACCATAATATACAATAGATCTCTTAAACTTACTTTTTCTAACTGAAATTTTGTGTTTTTTCACCAATATCTTCCCAATCCTCCCACCCTCAGGCTCTGTTAACTATCATTTTTCTCTCTGTTTCTATGAGTTTGAGTTTTTTACATTCCATAAATAAGTGAAAACAAGTGGCATGTGTCCTTCTGTGCTTGGCTTAGTCCACTTAACATAACGTCCTGCAGATTCAGCCACATTGGCACAAATGACAGGATTTCCCCACTTTTTAAGGCTGAATAACATTCCATTGTGTACATATACCACATATTCTTTATTCCTTTATCTACTGATGGATATGTAGGTTGATTCCATGTGTTGGCTATTGTGGGTAACTCTGCAATTAAAATGAGAGTGCAGGTGTCTCTTCAACATATTGATTCAGTTCCTTTGTATAAATGCCCAGAAGTGGGATTACTGGATCATATGGTAGCTCCACTTTTAGTTTTTTACCTATGATTTTCCATGATTGTACTAATTTATGTTCCAACAAACAATGTAAAAGAGTTCCCTTATTATCCATCCTTGCCAATATTTATCCTTCTTATTTTTTGATAAAAGTCATTCTAACAGGTATAATGTGATATCTTATTGTGGTTTTAATTTGCATTTCCCTAATGATTAGAGGTGTTGATCATCTTTTCCTGTACCTGTTGACTATTTGTATGTCTTTTTTGTGAAATATCTAGTTACGTTTCTTGCCCATTTTTAAATATGGTTATTTGTTTTCTTGATTTTTTTGTGTTCCTTACATATTTTGGATATTAATCCCTTATCAGATGTATGGTTTGCAAATATTTCCTACCATTTTGTAAGTTGTCTCTCCATTTTGTTCGTTGTTTCCTTTGCTTTGCAGAATATTTTTAGTTTGTTGCCATTCCGTTTGACTGTTTTTGCTTTCATTGCTTATGCTTTCAGTGGCATATCCAAAAAAATCATTGCCCAATGTCATGGAGCTTTCTCTTTATGTTTTCATCTAGTAGTTTCACAGTTTCTGGTCTTATATTTAAGTTTTTAATCCATTTTTAGTTCATTTATGTATGTGGTGTGAGATAAAGGACCAGTTTCATTCTTTTGCCTCTGGAGATCCAGTTTTTCCAACATCGTTTATTGAAAAGATTGTCCTTAACCTTTTGTGTGATCTTGGCACCTTCGTTAAACATTGACTGACTATAAATATGTGGGCTTATTTTTGAGATTTCTATCTTGTTTCATTGGTCAAATGCCTGTTTTTATGCAAGTACCATGCTCTTTTTATCATAATCCCTCTGTAATATGTTTTGAAATCAGAAAGTGTGATGCATTCAGCTTTGTTCTTTTTGTTCAAGATTGTTTTTGCTATTCTGGATCTTTTGTGATTTCATACAACTTTACGTGTTGTTTCTTCTACTTCTGAAAAAAATTACACTGGAATTTTGATAGGGATTACATTAAATCTCTGGATCACTTTGGGTAATCTGCATTGAATAATACAGACATTTTCATAATATTAATTCTTCTAATCTGTTAATACCAGATACCTTTGAATTATTTGTATTTCTTCAATCTAATTAATGAATATTTTATAGTTTTCAGTATATAGGTCTTTTACACCTCCTTGGTTAAATTTACTCATAACTATTTAATATTTTTGTTGGTATTGTAAATAAGATTTCCTAATTTTCATTTTTGGACAGTTTGTTATTAGTATATAAGAATGTTACTAATTTTTTATGTTGATTTTGTATCCTGAAATTTTACTGAGTTTATCAGTTCTTATAGCTTTTTGGTGGAATCCTTAGGGTTTTATATGTATAAGATCATGTTGTTAGTAAATAGAGACAATTTCATGTCTTCCTTTTATACTAGGATGCCCTTTATTTCATTCCCTTGCCTAATTGCTCTGGTTAAAACTGCCAGCACTAAGTTGAAAAGAAGTGGCAAGAGTGGGTATTCTTGTCTTGTCGCTGATATTAGAGAAAAATCTTTCAACATTTTAGTGTTGAAAATCATGTAAGCTACAGGATTTTTATATATGACATTAATTGTGTTGAAGTACATTTTTTTCTTTATTTTTTATTTTTGTGAGTACATAGTAGGTGTGTATATTTATAGGGTACATGAAATATTTTGACACAGGCATACAATGTGTACTAAACCTACCAGGGTAAATGGGTATCCATCACCTTTAACATTTATCTTTTCTTTGTGTTACAAACAATCCAATTACACTCTTTTAGTGATTTTAAAATGTACAATAAATTATTGTTGACTGTAGTCACCCTGTGGTGCTATCAAATACTTTTATATCTTACTCATCCTTATATTAGTCCATTACTCCATAAAGAATACCTGGGACTGGGTAATTACAAAGGAAAGAGTTTTGGTTCATACTTCTGCATAGTTGGAGAGGCCTCAAGAAACTTATAATCATGGCAGAAGGCGAAGGAGAAGCAAGGCACGCCTTACATGGCTTCAGGAGAGTGACAGGACATAGGGGCAACAGCCACTTTTAGAACCATCAGATCTCATGAGAACTCATGCATCACAGCCCCCATGATCCAGTCACCTCCCATCAGGTCCCTCCTTTGACACCTGAGGACAACAATTTGGGATGAGATTTGGGTGAGGACATAGAGCCAAACCGTATCAATCCTCTCTAATTGTATTTTTGTACCCATTGACTATCCTCCTTTCCTTCCTACCACTACCCTTTCCAGGCTCTGGTACATATTCTCTATACCTAATCTGTTGAGAGTTTTTATTATGAAAGAGTGGTTAAATTTGTCAAATGCCTTTTCTGCATTTATTGACATGATTATAGTTTATTCCTTTCATTCTGCTAATGGGCTATGTCACATTAATTTGCATATGTTGAACCATTCTTGCATCCAAGGGAAAAATCTCACTTGATTATGGTGAATAACCCTTTCAATGTGCTATTGAATTTAGTTCATTAGTATTTTGTTGAGGATTTTTCCATTTTGTGTTCATCAGAGATAGTGGCCTGTAATTTTTATAAATAGTGTCATTATCTGGCTTTGGTATCAGGATAATAATGGTGGCCTTGTAAAATGAGTTTGAAGCTTTCTCTTCTCTTCACTTGGAAAGAGTTTCAAAAGGATTGGTATTAGTTGCAATCTAAGTGTTTGGTAGAATTTAGCAGTGAAGACATCATGTCCTGGGCTTTTCCTTGATAGGAAACTTTTTATAACCAATTCTATCACTTTATTCATTATTGGCCTGTTCAGATTTTCTATTTTCCCAGGATTCAGTGTTGGTAGCTTATATGTGTCTATGAATTTATCCATTTCTTCTAGGTTTTCAATCTGTTGTTGTATAATTGTTCAAGTAATAGCTTATGATCCTTTGTATTTTTATAGTATTTCTAAGTTTTAATGTCATTTCTTTTGTTTCTGGTTTTATTTATATATTTGAGACTTTTCTCTTTTTTCTTAGTTTAGGTAAAGATTGTAAATTTTATTTTTTAAAAAAACAACTCCAAGTTTCACTATCTTTTCTATTTTTTCCTACTCTCTATTTCATTCATTTTGCTATTAACTTTGTTATTCCCTCCATCCTACTAATTTTGTGCTTAATTTGTTTTTCTTTTTCCATTTCCTTGAGGTGTAATATCAGATTATTTGATATCTTTCTTCTTTATTGATATAGGCATTTATTGCTATACATTTTCCTCTTAGAACTGCTTTTGCTGCAATCCATAAGTTTTGATACATTGCATGCCTGTTTGTGTTTGTCTCAAGATGTTTTAAATTACTATTTTAATTTCTAGTTTGATCCTTTGGTAACATATTCCGGAGAGTGTTGTTTAATTTTTATGCATTTGTGATTTTTTCAAAATTCTACCTGTTATTAATTTCTGGTTTCATACCATTGTGCTCAGAAAAGATACTTTATATAATTTCAATATTTTAAAATTTATAAAAACGTACTTTTTGGTCTAGCATAAGATCTATCCTGGATAATGTTTCACGTGTGTCCATGTGTGCTTCGAAAGAATACGTATTCTGCTACTGTTGGATGAAATGTTCTGTATATATGTCTGTTAGTTTCATTTGGTCTAAAGAGTGGTTCAAATTCAATGTTGCTTTACTGATTTTCTGTCTGGATAATCTGTCCACTGTTGACAGTGGCATATTAAAATCCTCTACTATTATTACCTTGCACTCTATCTCTGACTTCCGATTTATTTATATTTGCTTTATATATTAAGTTGTTCCCATGTTGAATGCATATATATATTACAACATGGGAATGCAACATCCCATGTTGAATGCATATATATATATATATTTATTATATCGTTTCAATTTATTGATCACCTAATCATTACATAATGACTTTCTTTGTCTCATTTTATAGTTTTTTACCTAAGTTCTATTTTATCTAAGTATAGCTATCCCCACTCTCTTAGCCTCCATTTTCATTGAATATATTTTTCCATTCTTTACTTTCAGTCTATTGGAGTCTTTGTGGTAAACTGAGATTCTTATGGACAGCATATAGTTGGTCTTGCTTTTTTATCCATTCAGCTACTCTATCTTTTGATTAAAGAATTTAATCCATTTATATTTTAGGTAATTATTGATAGGTAGGAGCTTACTACTGCCATTTTGTTAATTGTTTTCTCATTGTTTGGTGTATCCTTTGTTCCTTTCTTTCTCTCTTGCTGGCTGACTTTATTTATTTATTTATTTAGGAATGGGTTCTTGCTCTGTTGCCCAGGCTGGAGTGCAGTGACATAATTACATCTCACTACAGCCTTGAACTCCCAGACTCAGGTGATCTCGCCACAGCCTCCTGAATAGCTGGGACTACAGGCGCATGTCACCATGCCAGGATAATTTTTTTTATTTTTAAATATTTTGTAGAGATGAGGAAAGACTATGGCTTTGGGCTTTGGAGAAGTAATGGCACTGGTGCCTGGGGCATAGACACCTCTGCTGTCATCTTGGCAACGGAATTCAATGCATGGATGCTCATGAAGCAGCAGGGGAGCCAAGAATGGAAGCACAGGTATAGAAAAGTTAGAGTAGCTTCAGGGTTAGTGCAGGGCCTAGCTCTTCATGACAGCTCAGCTGGTGCCCAAGGCACAAGCATTCCTGCTGCCACATTGGTAGCAGTATGCAAGACACAGATGCTTGTGATGTAGCCAGGGAGCTAAGAATGGGAACACATGAGTGCACAAAGTCAGAGAAACTGTAGGATCAGGGTGAGGTCTAGCTTTCTATGGTAACTAAAACAGTTCCTGGAGTATGGGAATGCACAATGAGAGCTTGGCTCTGGGGTTTGGAGTGCAAACTGTCTTACTGTGGTGGTGACTCCAATGTCTTAGACGTGAGCAGCCCTAATGCAGCTACAGAGCCTGAGTCTGAAGTGTGGGCACTCATGAAGTGGTCACAGCTCCAGCGTTGGGGCTTACATGGGGTTGTGTCAGGTGGTGGTTTCTTTCCCAAAGTTAAGGGAGGTATGTGGAGCCCCATCTCTCTCTCTCTCTAGGGTCTCTCAGCAGGAATGGCTGTTGGTTATCTCAGTGGCAAGAGATGATGGTGTCATCTGCGGAGCAGACCACTGGGAACTACAGATAGCCTCCAAGTCTCTAATTTCTATGCACACAAAAGGTGAACAAACATAGGTTATGATTATGTTAATCAAGATGATATTAATGTAAACATCTTACAAAGTATCCAAGTGACGTTTGTCATGAAAAAAAAATCTTAGCAAAGAGAAGGACATCTGCTTTAAACCTATGCTTGATATGTTTCTGGAGTGATCAAGTAGTTTGTAGCATAGCCAAGAGAAGAATGGGCATACATGTGGTATTAATCCTTTTCATTTGGTTTGTAAGACTGAATAAATGGACACAACGAAAATACAACCTAATATACAGGATGTGCATGAGGCTGTGTTTGGTACAAATATATATATTTACAACACTTATTTGGGCTACTTTGTTAGAACTGAAAAAAATAGTTAACCCACAAACAAATACCAGTATTAAGTCTCATCACAACTGCTTTTGATTATGAGTTAACTTTTAAAAGTTAGCTAAACACATCCACCGCACTCCATTCTTCCCAATAATTTGTTAACAAGCACTCTTGATCTAGGTTCAGTATACCTTTAGCAGTGAAATCAATTTAGTTCCAATGACAAAAGTGATTATTTTATAATTCCCTGGATACATTAAGTGTACACAAAAGTCACACGTGTCTGTCCTACTGGAGAGCTCTGGCTCACACGTGGTGTCAGATATGCCCATTAGAGCCTTAGCTCGGTTTTACTCATTTTGGAGTCCTTAGGAATGAGTCCTATCCTCCATTCCCATACTAAGGCCTTCATGCAGTGTGGGTCACTATCATCCTCTCTGATGGTATTTTTGTTGAGGTAGATCAGATTTGTGTTGAGCCCTTAAAACAGCAGGCTGTGTTTCTGTATCCCATACAATGTTGTCACATCTATGCATCCTCAGCTCAATCAAATGACTTCCACAAATGTAGTTTATAAGGAATATAAAATATCAACATAGGGAGGAAGACACCTGCATTTTAAGTGCCTCTACTTGTCAATTTAATTGGTGCTTTGAGATATATGCTTAAAACACTTGGAGTTCATCACTACTCTCAGTGCTAGCATAATGTCCAGTAAATATATATTTAATAAACAAATAAATCAATAATCTTAAATAAAAAATTAATAGTTCTTTACAACAATTTGTATTGTATCTCTCAGTTGTATTCTGTTTTACCATCTGTCACAACCAATTTAATTTCAAAAGTTAAAACTAAACTTCGGAATTATTAATAAAAGGGATACAAAATTACTATATTTTTTCCTCATTAATAAGGAATAGAAAGGCCCAAAAGGAATATGTTTTCCATTTTAATCTTCAATATGAAATTTTTTTATTTCATTCATAAAAATATCTTCTTTTTTTCATAAAACCTAGAAAATCAAAAGGTTTTTCATAAAACCTGGCATATTAAAACAGAATTACCGGCCGGGCGCGGTGGCTCAAGCCTGTAATCCCAGCACTTTGGGAGGCCGAGACGGGCGGATCAGGAGGTCAGGAGATGGAGACCATCCTGGCTAACACGGTGAAACCCCGCCTCTACTAAAAAATAGAAAAAACTAGCCGGGCAAGGTGGTGGGCGCCTGTAGTCCCAGCCTTGGGAGGCTGAGGCAGGAGAATGGCGTGAACCCGGGAGGCGGAGCTTGCAGTGAGCTGAGATCCGGCCACTGCACTCCAGCCTGAGCGACAGAGCGAGACTCCGTCTCAAAAAAAAAAAAAAAAAACAGAATTACCTCCTGACTTGCCTGTGTAATACGTGTATATATTTCTCTTTGCCACTCCGCCTGAGTTTGAATACAGACAAGGTATGCTTAAGGGAAAACATAGTAGTTTAAAGCATCATCCTAATCCCAAATCTCATGTGAATGTATTATTTTCCATATTTAGAATTAACATGCAGACTAGTCAGGTGTTCATGAGCCAAGCTACCACACAAATGAGCCTAATGAAGAGAGACCCACATAACTCAGACACTGGTCCCACCCCTATCAACAACAGTCTTCTGGAATACTATTTTGAGAGGCTATTTGTCTTTCAGTATCTGATCCTTTAAGACAAAAGAAACATAGCCCACCATGGCTTGTCCATACTACTCTACCTCCACGTTCCGAAAGTTGCCTTTTACTTCCTTACCTCCAAGATAGCACAGTTCCTAGGGTAGCTGAGGCATTCCCACTGCAGTCTGATGAGAATGCTGCTCCAAGAGATGTGGGGTGCAGTGGAAACAAGTCTTTACATATTTACAGCCCCATAAATACCTTTAAAGCAGGAAGGAAACAAAATTCAAAGTATCAAAATAAAAGATTAAAATGTCACGGAACCAAGCAATGTAGATTATGAGCACCCACTTTCTGCCTCACACTGTGTCTACAAGACTTTAGATATACCAGTGAAGAGTGTGTGTGTGTGTGTGTGTGATCGATAAGTACAATAGGAGTTTAAGACATATTCACTCTTTTCACTTGCTTGTAATCTTGTGGAGGTAAAATTTACTCACTTATAGCAGCAAAAGTATAATAAGCTCAGATGCCTATAGTAAGTATAATAGATATTCAAAAGAGAGAATAGATTGTGTTATACAGTTATACAGAGTCAATTTTAATTTTTCTATTAGTGATATTCAAAAGTAATCTTCATTGGCTATCTACCCAGTTACTAAGAAATTATCTTACTTATTTAAACTGCTAAAGCTGAACCCTTCCCAGTAAAGCTAAATCTGAAACTATCATCCCAGAGAATGTAACACAGAGGTTAAGCATACAAACGCTGCAGCTGGAGTGTCTGCACTCATGTTTTGACCTTATTAGGTATGTGACCTTGGGAAAGTTACTTCACCTCTTTGTGTCTCACTTTCTTAATTTGTAAGATGGTATATTTCTAAATTTTTCCATAGGATTACAGTGAAAATTAATTATATTCATATTATTTCTAGTATAGTCCCTGCTGGTAAGCATCATGTATGTTTTCACTATTATTTCAAATACAAGGATTTGTGTAGGCATTATGTGAGCATTTGCTATCATTTCTGGTTTCTACCATCACGTGGCTGACCTTCTCCTACATGGTAATATAATTTGGGAATGATGGACCAGCACAGTACCCTGAAACTGGAAGTTCATGGTTGCTGAATGAAAGAATCCAAACCAAGCAGAGTACAGATAGGTAGAGTGTGCCCAGAAGGCATTGGAATAAGTTATTTGAAAAAATTGGCCTAATCCTCCATTTCTTTGAGAAAGAAAACAGAGTTACCGTAAAGGGTTAAGAAGCCTTCACATCTGGAGGCTGACAACCTATGTCAAAATACTAAAATCATGCTCGAATGTGCTAGTTTTATGAGGCTGAAGCCTCAATTAGCCAAGGGAGGCCTGTATACATCACTACTTCTTTCTTCCTGAGGAAGTCATAAAGATAAGTTTATTCAATGTCCCGAGATTTTCAGATATAACAATCAGTGCCACACTGCTTGAAAGCGGTAGGAAATGGTTGGGCGCGCCATGGCTCATGCCTGTAATCCCAGCACTTTGGGAGGCCAAGGTGGGTGGATCACCTGAGGTCAGGAGTTCAAGACCAGCCTGGTCAACATGGCAAAACCCCATCTCTCCTAAACACACAGAAAAATTAGCTGAGCATGGTGGTGGGTACCTATAATCCCAGCTACTTGGGAGGCTGAAGCAGGAGAATTGCTTGAACCAGGTAAGTGGAGGTTGCAGTAAGCCGAGATCATGCCATTGCACTCCAGCCTAGGTGACACAGCAAGACACTGTCTCAAAAAAAAATTTTTTTTTAAATAAAAGAAAAGAAAGAAAGAAAAAGAAAAAAAGAAAGTGGTAGGTAATTAGACAGACTAGACATGTTGCCTTAAATCACTCAGTTATATTTCCTTTTCTTGATAGGGAAATTTTGTATTCCCTTTTCTTTACATAAAAAATCAGAAAGTTCACACCTACCTCCATAGCTGAAAGAGGAGAGCCCAGTTTGACTAGGAATAGCTTTGAAGATAATTGTCTCATTCCTTACCTTATTTTGTGCTTCTGCAATGTTTTACAAAGAATTTTTTCAAAAGTCACTTTTACATCTATTGTTCGCAGATAACCTCACAAAAAAAGCAGTTGTCTTTATCCTCATTTTTAAATGAGTAAACTGTGGATTAAAGACATAAAATATTTTATCCAATCACGTTTTCACAGCAAAAATGGGACTAACCCCAGTTTGGCTGGTCATCAAACCCCTTCTCTTCCTAATCTTCATTACTGAATATGTTTTTAATTTTTCAGAGACACAGTGCAGTGGCACAATCACAGCTCACTGCAGCCTTGAACTCCTGGGTTCAAGGAATCCTCCCACCTCAGCCTCTCAAGTATGTAAGACTACAAGTGTGTGCCACCATGCCTGGCTATTTTTTTTTTCTGTAGAAACAGTCTCACTATCTTACCCAGGCTGGTCTTAAACTCCTAGGCTTAAGTGATCCTCCCGCCTCAGCCTCTCATAGTGCTGGGATTACAGGTGTAAGTCACTGTGCCTCACCTGAAAATTTGAATTTTCTTAACTTCTGGTAAAAATGCAAAAATAGGGCTTTAAAATTAGTTGGAGAAAATGTATTAACATACTTGTTATTGCTTTATAGTTTATCCAGTTATATTTGTATCCAAGAGGAATGAAAAATCATTATTTACTGTCTTTCTCCCAAATGCTCTTGATCCTTTCCCATAAGGGAGAATCCCAGTTAACATACAGCTTCAAATTGTATATTATGAGTTTCCATGAACTTCCTTTTCATTATTTCTTGGATTCTTCAAACTAATCCCACACAGCTGACAGACAACTGGGGTTTACCCTTTTCTCCAATCCCATTCTTCCAAACAAGAAAAAAAAAAAAAATCCCACGATCAAGGTACAAAGAGCTTTACTGAACTGTTAAAAAAGTTCACACCCCATTCTGTTTTTGAAAAACTAATTCAGTCACACATTCACCAAAATATTTACTAAGAAACTGTGATAAGCTGAGCTCTGAAATACATGTAGGGAAAGAGATTTTAAAAGTAATAGTACAATGAAATAAATCCTGATCTCAAAGAGCTTATGTTCAGTGAAACAGCCCAGTTGCAAAGCTATATTTTAATGCTATATGTTTAATGCTCTGAGATGTCTAGGGAAGCCTTCCTGGGGAAACGACATAACATATTAAAAAGACCCCAATCTTGTAGCAACACTAAACATTTGAGGAAGAGGAAACATCTGTTTCCACTGAAATGGCACCAGTACCACTGTAAGTTGGCTGGGAACAAGGTGGAAAATGGGGCGTGGAAAGAGTTAGTGCTCCCCTTTCCCCTTCCAAAATATTTTTTACATATAGATAAAGTCAGCATTGAGACAAATTTAAAGCAAAAGGAGTATACAACAGGCAACCTGGAAGCAAATGGATGGAGTGGGGAGGGTGTTTTATCATCTTCCATTGTGGTGGTGTAGGAAGGAGTGCCTAAGGTGAGTCTGTACAGCCACTTCACTACTTCCTTCTGTCTCTCAAATATTTACAGATTCATTGGAAAGGTCAGGCACAAATCAGTGACCCTGGGTGATAAGAAAAAGTACACAAATAAAATATAAGAATGATGAGACTCTGGTTGAGGGAAAGAGAGGGGAAAATAAATACAGACAGAAACGATGAGGAGCAGAGATTTTAAGCCATTTAGAAGGCAAAAATTTTAGAAACTTGGTGCAAATAAGCAAGATGTACTTTCACTATCAGTAGGATTTTGTCTTTCTATTCTTTCTTCTTTTACTTTTTTCCTTCATTTTTGAAATATTCTGACATCCTCCTTGAAAAAAACTTTTAGCAGAGATACAAAGAAAAAAGTCAAATAAATATTTCTTAATCTAATAGTCTAATTCAGTACTGGTACACTCAATGACAATTGATAAGCCAATAAATCAGTCAATCAATCAATGACTTCAGTAGTTTAAAATTTATAATTATAAGCTGGATGAGGTGGCTCATGCTTGTAATCCCAGCACTTTAGGAGGCAGAAGCAGGCAGATCACTTGAGCTCAGGAGGTGGAGACCAGACTGGTTAAGATGGTAGAACCTCATTTCCACACACACACACACACACAAATTAGCCAGGTATGGTGGTATGTGCCTGTATTTTCAGCTACTCAGAGACTGAGGTGGGAGGATCCCTTGAGTCTGGGAGGTCAAGCCTGCAGTAAGCCATGATCACGCCACTGCACTCCAGCCTGGGTGACAGGGCGAGACTGGATTGGAATCTCTGAGTTAGAAGAAAAAACTATCATGGATGAATAAGATTGACATTCAGATATTCCTTGGATACATTTCACCTCATGGAGTCTAGATTTTTCTGGGTTTTATTTTTTCGTGTGTGTGTGTGTGTGTGTGTGTGTGTGTGTGTGTGTGTGAATTTAGGAATGATTTTCATAGCACCAACCTTCTAAGACATCTGTTCCTAGATGGCAAAAAAAGTCATGTTGTTCAGACAGTGGCAAGTTCTCAAGACAGCATAGTATTTGCTTTGCTTCATTTCTAGAGCAGCCTACATGTTAACAACATGGCTTTTATTTCCCTTTGGGTTCTTCTCCTACACATGCCTATCAAAAAGAAGAAAATAAAATGCTCATGCCCCAACCAAAGACTTGTGCCTGCTACTTTCCATAGGGAAAATAGCTTTGCTCTGGTTGAAAAGGGAAATCTTATCACACACTATATGTGTAGGGATGAATTCTGATTGCTTGCCACCAGATCATGAAGCACAAGAAGAGTGAATAATAACCATACACTTTTCAGTTGGAGATGGAACTGGTAGACAGAATTTGAACCCTGGCTGACTGTAGAATTATTTGCCACCTTAGTCCATACTGATATTTCTGCAAAACACTTCACTTGGGCTCAAGAATAGAACCAGAGGCAGACAGAGAATTCAACAATGGTTATTTATTTGATTAATTTATTAATTCCACAAATATTTTTAAGCCTCTTCTATATGCCATAGACAAAGCACTGAGGATACAGAAATGAAGAGCATAGCCCTATAGGAGCTCGACTTCCAAAAACAACAACATAATATACACTTGTAAACACCTAAAATTATGATATAATGTCATGTACTGTAAGTGCTGAAAAGCATAATAAAGCAAAAGATGGAGCTACAATCCAGGTGCACTTTAGATGTGCCTTCAGAGGAAGCCTCCTTGATCTGCATGTGTATGTGGGAGAAGTAATTTGAACAGTCAAACAAGGGTTAAGAGCATACAGTATGATTTGATTTGATTTTATCATAGAAGATAGCATGAATTAAAAACATTAAAATGCATGACATCATCTAAATTCAGAAATGTGAACTCTTACACATTTTTTTATACAATTCTGTGCAGTGGATAGAAGGCGTTAATTTTATCCTCTTCCCCTACAAAGTAAACTGTTAATAAAAAATTTACATAGATTGTGAGAGGCATAACCAGGATCATGAACAAAGGCTTCCTGACTACAAATATAACATGTGCTCAAAACACAATATTTGTCATCTATAACCAACCAAATAGAGGTATTGAATTTTGCAGAGGAGCTCTTTTATTATGGATTCTAAACTGAACTAGACCTGCCCTACTTATGGCCCCCGAATGGAAGCCCATATTTCTGTCTTCTACTCATGTCTTTCCCTCAGATTTTAACCAGAATAGACTCCTAACCCAAAAAGAAGAGGCATCCAAAGATGGGTGAACAGCCCAGATTCCATCCGGTAAAAATTTGTTTTTTGTTTGTTTGTTTGTTTCTGAGACAGAGTCTTGCTCTGTCACCCAGGCTGGAGTGAAGTGGCATAATCTCAGTTCACTGCAACCTCCACCTCCCACTGATTCAAACAATTGTCCCGCCTCAGCCTCCTGAATAGCTGGGATTACAGGCACACGCCACCATGCCCGGCTAGTTTTTTGTGTTTTTAGTAGGTACAGGGTTTCACCATATTGACCAGGTTGATCTCAAATTCGTGACCTCATGATCCACCCACCTCAGTCTCCCAAAGTGCTGGGATTGCAGGTGTGAGACACCACGCCTGGCCCCATTTGGTAAGAATTTGAACTAAGAGGTCAATGATCTGTAGACAATGGAACTCACACATCAACTCAAATTGAGAGAGGAACAGAGGAAGTTCATAGGGTGAGAGGGAATAAAAGAGGAAAGTAGAGAAAGAAGTAACTAACACTGAGAAACAGAGACAACCACATTCGTCCTGTAGAAAGTAAGGAATTACTACCATCAGAGTGAACAGGCAACCTACAGAATGGGAGAAAATTTTTGCAATCTACTCATCTGACAAAAGGCTAATTTCCAGAATCTACAAAGAACTCAAACAAATTTACAAGAAAAAAACAAACAACCCCATCAAAAAGTGGGGAAAGGATATGAACAGACATTTCTCAAAAGAAGACATTCATACAGCCAACAGACACATGAAAAAATGCTCATCATCACTCGCCATCAGAGAAATGCAAATCAAAACCACAATGAGATACCATCTCATACCAGTTAGAATGGCAATCATTAAAAAATCAGGAAACAACAGGTGTTGGAGAGGATGTGGAGAAATAGGAACACTTTTACACTGTTGGTGGGATTGTAAACTAGTTCAACCATTATGGAAAACAGTATGGCAATTCCTCAAAGATCTAGAACTAGATGTACCATATGACCCAGCCATCCCATTACTGGGTATATACCCAAAGGATTATAAATCATGCTGCTATAAAGACACATGCACACGTATGTTTATTGCGGTACTATTCACAGTGGCAAAGACTTGGAATCAACCCAAATGTTCATCAGTGACAGACTGGATTAAGAAAATGTGGCACATATACACCATGGAATACTATGCAGCCATAAAAAAGGATGAGTTTGCATCCTTTGTAGGGATATGGATGCAGCTGGAAACCATCATTCTTAGCAAACTATCACAATAAGAGAAAACCAAACACCGCATGTTCTCACTCATAGGTGGGAACTGA